>NC_090650.1:314563534-314863534 GCF_040937935.1 Hyperolius riggenbachi | reverse complement strand
AGTTCACTCGCCCCTATTTTCTTTTGCAACTATAAAGCTAAATAGGGGAGTGTGCCATTAATCACACCATTTCCATACTTGATGCAAACCTATTAGCTGCTGAATTTGAGTGGTCAATTTCCAAACTGCATCCGTTTGGATAAAGTTAGAACAACATACGAGTCATCTCAGAATTTTGAGCATCTCATTGACTGTCCTTATCACTCCTATATGTGTAGACATATTAACTTATTAAACGTAACTCTGATAGAAGTTTCTGGACGATAGCATTACACACACCTTAGATAAACCACTCCAGCACAAAGTGTTCATGGCAGTTACTTTATGTTAACAACTAGAGGCCAGGGATGTGCATCAATATTCCTTGCATAGCTGACTAGGTAAATATGACATGATTTATGTTTCCTTGAGTAACAGACAGTTCTGAGTCAACAAGAGGAGGAGTAGATAAAATGGTTCAGCAGGGCAGATAGGACAAAAGGTGACTCCTGTCTGTCATCAGACACCTTTATTTATTGAGAGGTTTTAGCTTCAGTACAAGATCAGTATGGGGCAGAGATAAAAATGTATACATTTATTGATTTAGTATTTCCCCAGTCTGTGTTGGCCGAGTTCAGCTTTTCAATAAGACATGGAGGAGGCTCAGAAATTCCTGAGATCTGAGGTTTTTGCCTAAGCACACAAGACCTTCCCTTGAAGTCTTATTTCAGGCCTGAGGGCACAGATAAAACCACTGAAAACCCAACGCAACAAAGCCCTTCTACCTATTACTGCTAGGCAGCCATGAGCCTTATTTTTCCACAGTGACAAGAGACTCCAGGGCCCATATGCAAGTCATTCTTTTCTCCTGAGATTTCTCATAGGAGATACTTTTTCATCTTCTGTTTAAAAACAAACAAATAAATAGGTGAAAAAGTACTATAAAAATATTTTGAGTCTTTTCTTGTTTGTAAATCACTGAGTTTTATAATTAACTATTTCCCTCCCACACCCTTTCTTATTATTCCAATTAAAATGCGTTTAGGATAAAATAATTCTTAGCATACTGTACCTCCCAAAGAAAGCCTAATTGGTGGCGACAAAAACAAGATATAGATATAGATAACTTCATTGTGATTAGTCGTAATTAAGTTATTGGCGAAAGAAAGGAAGGCGCACTGACAGGTGAAAATTGCTCTAGTCCCACAAGGGGAAAAACGCCTCAGTTGTCAAGTAGTTAAAAGGCATTTTATGAGTGAAAATATCACCTAGGCTAACCTTGGCACTCCAGCTGTGGTGGAACTACAGGTCCCATGAGGCATTGTAATATTCTGACAGCACTAAGCATAACTCGGGGAGGCAGAGGCATGATGGGATTTGTAGTTTTATCACAGCTGGAGTGCCAAGGTTAGCCATCACTGTCCTAGGAGAAGACTCAGGAAAAAAGTGAATTGCATATGGACCCAGTATTTTGTTTTACTGAGAGCATGCAATGGAAGGAAATCTAATGCTTGCGCACACAGACAATATTCCTCCAATCTCCCTAAAAGCGGACCTGAACTCCGAACTTCCTCCCTGCTCTGAAAGATTAGTAACAACATAATAACCTTTAAAGAACAACATTTCTTTGTTGCAGCTTACAAAACTCCTCCAATAAATCAGCAGTGTGTCTACTTCCTGCTTTCATGGAAGCAAGCAAAGGGTTAACCTCCTGTGTTTACATAGCAGCTGTGTCTGCCGAGGACTGCCAAATTTGTGTGCTGACACAGCTGAGCGATCAAATTATACTGGTGATTACTTGAAGGTGAGGGTGAATTAGACAGGCTCTTTTCTCTAAAAACATACAATGTGCATTTCTCTCTCTTTTCCTTGTGTCCTGTGCAAAACAATATAGCTATAAGGAGAGAGAGTTCATGAAATAAACAGAAAAATAGAGATAAATTGTGAAATAAAAAAAAGATGATGAGAGATGCATCATGGGCCAGATAAGGAGAGATAAATCATGCATTAAAGCAAAAAAGAATGGAACTTAATCACTTCGCATCCAGACCTTTTTTCCCACTTATTGACCAGAGCAGTGTTGACAGTTTAGCTATGTCCTTATTTAATCAGCAATAACTTTATCCCTACTTACGACACAGAAATGAAATATATATATTTTTTTAAGACAAACTAGGCTTTCATTGTATGCAATTTTTTCCCTTGAACAATTTTGTTTTCTATGAATTTTAATGGGAAAACAAAGGAAAAAATAGAAAAAACATTTATTTCTCAGTTTTACCAATTCCAGTTTAAAAATAAAAAGTGCTACTGTAGATAAAAAACACAAATTTAGTTTGGCTATTCTTACTGCTTATCACAAAACTTAGATTATGTTCCGGTCACAATTTATGGTGAAGATATTTGATTTTTAAATAATGCTACAGAGTGTATTTTTCACTATGAAATGAGAAAATAAAATTATTTTTAATAGTAAAAATCAATCTCATTAGCTCAGGAAACATATATTCCCGTTCACTAATTAGTGCTGCATCAGATAGTGCCAGAAATGTGCACAGGAGCAAGCCCAATCCTGCACAGCACTGCTTCTGTACAAGTCAGTAGATCTACTGACTTGTGGCTTAGATGAAGTCACAGAGGACGTATATCTACTGACTTGTGGATAAAGTGGATAAATATATGATATTGTACGTGCAGTACTAAAGGTAAAGGTAAATAGATCTTCCTGATGTACTGCCTCATTTGCATAGATAAAGCACTTGTTTATAAACTTTTGCAATGGGAAAAAATAAATAAAAAAAATCCTCAGAAAATTCCTTAGTACTACTAGTACTATAAAGGCTCATGTTTATCTCATCACGTAACATGTCAGTTCAAGTACACTTTAAGACAGATAAGGAGGGATAATTCAGGAGATTAAACAGATAAGGACAGATAATCTACTGTACAGTTGTGTTCAAAATTATTTAACCCCCACTGAAATTGAGTGTTTTGGCCAGTTTGACATTGATTTTGATCATTTCAGTCATCTTGTTTACAAATAAATCAAAGAGGCACTTGTAAGTCAGACAAATATAACGTAACATTTATAATGAAATAACCACAAATGTATTTTTTGTGCTCACATCATTATCAGTTTTATTCAACCCCCAAGTGACATTCATTCTTAGTACTTAGTACAACATCCTTTTTCAGTTATAACAGCTTTTAAACGTGAAGCATAGCTTGACACAAGTGTCTTGCAGCAATCTATGGCGGAGCAGTGCTTTTCAGCGCTGCTAGATTTGGGCGCAGCCAGCGCCGCCATAGACTTCAATAGGAATCATTCCTATTGAAGCGCTCAGTGAGTAACGTCTGCTCCGTCAGAAGACGGACCCGAAGTTGCTTAAAAACATAATAATTCGGCCTCCAGCAATCGCTGGAAGCCGAATTATTTCATCCCCCCACTATCCATGTCGGCCTGGAGGGGGAATAGTAATTAAATCGGCCCGGACTTGTGCAGAAGCAGGACCAGCCATATACCGCTGTATCCTGCGCCCAAGTCTACCGGCGCCGATTTCAAATGTACTCATCTATGGGTATCTTAGCCCATTCTTCATGTGCAAAAACCTCCATTTCAGTCACATTCTTAGGCTTGTGCGCTGCAACTGCTTTCTTTAAGTCCCACCAGAGGTTCTTAATCGGATTTAAGTCTGGTGACTGCGATGGCCACTCCAAAATGTTCCAGCCTTTAATCTGCAATCATGCTCTAGTGGACTTGAAGGTATGCTTGGGATCATTGTCCTGTTGAAAGGTCCAACGTCTCCCAAGCCTCAGGTTTGTAACGGACTGCATCACATTTTCATCCAATACCTTCTGGTACTGAAGAGAATTTATGATACCTTGCACACGCTGAAGCTTCCCTGTACCTGTAGAAGCAAAACAGCCCCAAAGCATGATTGACCCCCCCCCCCCCCCGCCATGCTTCACAGTAGGCAAGGTGTTATTTTCTTCATAGGCCTTGTTCTTTCTGATCCATGGGCCCAAACAGTTTTAATTTTGTTTCATCAGTCCACTATCCCAAAACTTTTGAGGTTTGTCCACATGACTTTTGGCATACTGCAGTCGACTCTTCTTATTCCTTGGAGACAGCAAGGGGGTGCGCCTGGGAGTTCTGGCATGGAGGCCTTCATTACGTAGTGTGCGCCATATTGTCTGAGCTGAAACGTCAGTACCCGCATCTGACAAATCTTTTTTCAGTTCCTCAGCAGTCACACGGTGCACTTTGCACTCCACTCCACTTTGCACTTCAGGTAGCGCACAGCAGTCGAAGTCAGCATCTTCTTTCTGCCACGACCAGGTAGCGTTTCAACAGTGCCCTTTGCCTTGAATTTGCGAATGATGCTTCCTATGGTGCCTCTTGGTATGCTTAACATCTTTGCAATCTTCTTATAGCCATTGCCCTTCCTGTGAAGAGAAATCACCTCTTCTCTTGTCTTCCTGGACCATTCTCTTGACTTTACCATGTTTGTAAACACACCAGTAAATGTCTAGAAGGAGCTGAGTATCACAGTCATTTTAAATCTGCCTAATTGGTGCTTATTATGCTTGATTGCTGCTCGTTAACATCCACAGGTGTTTTCAATACCTGATCGAAAACACTTGATTGAACCTCTGTTCTTAAGAGTGGTAGTCTTTAAGGGGTTGAATAATTGTGTCAATGACAAAAAATAAAACCATTTAATATTGTATTACAAAAACAATTGATGTCATTTTAGTTGCATTTCGTTCTTTAAAATGTCCTTGTAAGATTTCATTCTGAACACAATTACAAATGTACACTAAATTCCCTAAAACCCTTTACAGCAATGGGGGTTGAATCATTTTGAACACAACTGTCTATAACAGTGGTCCTCAAACTAAGGCCCGCGGGCCGAATGCGGCCCCCTGAGGCTCTTTTACTGGCCCTCCACACACAAAATGTATTACTTATAGATGCGGTCAGCTACATCTTCAAATATTGATGATCCACATATAGAATAGCAGTGCTGGCACCACCCATCCACATGGAGGCCAGAAAGCAGTCATTCGCTGGTTTCCAATCAAATTCCACATCAGGTGACACTGCTGTCCAATTGGACTGCAGGTTGTCACCTGGGTATGCTTCACTGTCTGGCCCGCAAAGACATTATTATTATTATTTATTGTATTTATAAAGCGCCAACATATTACGCAGCGCTGGACATTAATTTAGGTTACAGACAATATTTAGGTGTGACAAAAAGCAATATGACAATACAGGAATACAAGAAAACCAGATCACACAGCACAGTATGAGTACAAGGTAATGCTTAGTCAGTCACTGGAGGGGAGCATGGAGATTAAGCAAGTTAGGTTCACTCAAATGCATAGCATGGGTGCCCAGTAATGGAGGTGCATGATCAGGTAGGACACAAAAGGAGGAGGACCCTGCCCTAAGGCTTACAATCTAGAGGGAGAGGTAGGGACATAATAGGTAGGGGACCAGAGTTCAGCTGTGGGTTTAGAGCAATTGTGAGGGGTGGTAGGCCAGAGTGAAAAGGTGGGTTTTGAGGGCCTTCTTGAAGGTGTTGAAGGAGGGGGCTGCCCTAATGGGTGGAGGTAGGGAGTTCCATAGTGTTGGAGCGCCTCTTGAGAAGTCTTGGAGGCGTGCATGGGACTGGGTGATGCGGGGGACGGTCAGGCGAAGTTCATTGGAGGAGCGGAGTGAGCGGCTTGGTGTGTATCTCTGAGTAAGATCAGAAATGTAGGTTTCGACAGGTTTTGTGGACGGATTTGTAGGTCAGACACAAGCCAGTGGAGGGATTCACGGAGGGGAGCTGCCCTGGTGGAGCGATGGGAGGAGTGGATAATTCATGATGGACTGCAGTTGGGCTAGTTGGGTCATAGGGAGACCAGACAGAATGGCATTGCAGTAGTCGAGGCGGGAAATTATGAGGGCATGGATGAGGAGTTTGTTGGTGGCAGAGGTCAGGAAAGGGCGAATCTTACAGATGTTACGAAGGTGGAAGTTGCAGGACTTTGTGAGGTTTTGGATGTGGGGAGTGAAGGAGAGTGCGGAGTCCAGGGTGACACCCAGACAGCGGGCTTGAGAGGTAGGGCGAATGGTAGTGTGGTTAACAGTGACCTGCACATCTGGGAAGTCCAGGGATGACCGGGGTGGGAAGATCATAAATTCCGTTTTGTCTAGATTTAGACATCATTTTATGCATACTTCGGCCCCCCAGCAGTCTGAAGTATGTTGACCCGGCCCTCCACCCAAAAAGTTTGGGGACCCCTGGTCTATAATCTATAAGCTTGGTGAATCAACACTAAAGCTAAGAATACACGTTAGGTTTTTTCGCGTTGGATTCTCCGCACGATCTATTCGCCATTCGATTCTCTTATCTTCCGCTCGTTTTTCTTATCTTTTTTCCATTAACTTCTATGAGAAATCGAGCGGAGAATCTGACATGTCGGAATTTTATCTATCGAAGGCATCTATCGGAACGATTATCCGCAAAAACTTAACGTGTAGTCCCAGCATGAAGTTTGCAGCTTTCAGCTACATCATATAGTGAGGCTCATATAGTCATGTGATAGTCATTATATAGTCATGTGCAACTTCTGCATTGAAAACTTTATTAAAGAGACACTGAAGCGAAAAAAAAAATGATATAATGAATTGGTTGTGTACTATGAATAATTACTAGAAGATTAGCAGCAAAGAAAATATTCTCATACTTTTATTTTCAGGTATATGGTGTTTTTTCTAACATTGCATCATTCTCTAATATGTGCACATTACACACTCAGCTTTCAAAATGAGTCTTTCAGAGCAGTCTGTGAAGTAATGACTTCTCCTCTGGCAGATAAAAAGAAAACAGTTCACTTACAGTTGAGATAATAAAAGTCAGATAACAGCCCTCTCCACGACTAACTTAGTCGTAGAGATTAATGGGTTTTTTGCATAGAGATAACAACTGGAGTTTCTTAGCTCTTCCTGTACTGGAAACAATTAGACTGATGTATCTGATCTTAATGTTTTATTTCTTAGCTGTACTACACATACAAATCATAATATCATTTTTTTTTCGCTTCAGTGTCTCTTTAAATAGAGACAAGACTTCCCAGATTTATTATAAAGAATTTACAAGCTTCACATAGAGAAAGAGGAAGAGTGCTGGCACTGCAGCGTGGATGGTTCCCGTGGAGGGGGAGAGGGGGTGGTGGGGATGCAGTTTTTCCGGTGGTCTGGCGACAATCAAAAGCATGCTCAGGTCATAGGGTAATCTGTGTGTCAAGGAGAAAGAAAAGCACCGGCACTGCTTCAGTTGCTTTATTCAAATTGCGTAGTCACATTCATGAATAAAATGTGGGACACATACCGGAGTTAGCTGCAAAACGGTGCGGTGGGTGCAGGAGCTGGAGAACCTTACAGCCGTTTTGCGCTGGTGCGCTTCTACGGAGGCCGTAGCCTCCGTAGAAGTGCACCAGCGCGAAACGGCTGTAAAGCTCTCCAGCCCCTGCACCCACCGCACCGTTTTCCAGCTAACTCCGGTATGTGTCCCACATTTTATTCATGAATGTATCCACGCAGCACTTTGTGACTACGCAATTTGAATAAAGCAACTGAAGTAGTTCCCGGTGCTTTTCTTTCTCCTTGACACACATTATAAAGAATTTGCAGATGCTACACATGACTACAATGGCATGCCTGTTATTTCACTAACAGGTGCGGTCGCACTATGCTAAGCACTTGGTTGCTGCATTTGAACACACTGCTTGTACAAATGTATGGGCATGTTCATGTCCCTGGGAACCTTGTTATACAAATGTACATTGTACAGTGCATTTTGGGATAATATATGTGATAATGAGCATGTTACATCTCAATTCTTCATGCTATGAAAACTAACGTGCATGTTGTGATGTGCAGAATGTACATTGCTTTATGTTGCAGCACAGGCATTATGCAACTCACATAGTGTGAGCTTAGCCTTACAATCTTCACAGTGACCTAATATAACCCAAGCAATGGTAGCAAACTATCAACATTAACATATAACAGTGAAACCAACCACGTTCTCAGAAGTTCTCCACTCTTTGTAAATCTGGGCTGTAGCTCGTGGATAATCAGCCTCCCTGCTACACCCACTCACACTTCTGTGCAGTGCTCTGTTGTGGGCTTCTAGTTATGAAATCATACATAGAACTTGGAGGATTTTCATGGCAGCAATCATTCACTATTGTATGGGTCCAGGAGCTTGCACAAGTAGTGGGGGCGCATGTGCATGAGCACAGCTGCAGCGGTTTTAGTGCTCACGTCTAGGAATCTTTAGTGTAGCAAATCAGAGACTCGCATCAGTAAATCTCAGCTGGTTTAAGTATCTTTGCTTTGTAAAGTTTTGCTTAACCACTTGATGCCATGAGCTGAAGGGTGAAAATGAGCACATCTTCAGTTATACAAGAAGTTTTAAATCAGGATGATACCATTTATTGGCTAACTACAAATGAATAAAAATAAACAAGCTTTCGGCCTTGCAGCCTTCGTCAGGTTTACATCCTGTTAGTTTGCAAGCTGGTGGTACATTAGTACATAGCAAGGAAATGAGCAGCGCTACTTAAAAACAGACTAGTGCCTACCTGCAAAAGAGTGCAAGCACCACTTGTGGGGTCGAATACACACCGAGCATACACATGACCTGTCTACCACTAGAGGAGGATGTTGGTTTCCATTAACAGCTTGCATGCAACCTATTAAGTACTCGTTCCTCCCACTGCGAAGAAGTCAATCCTCCATGGGAGGGGCCTAACACTAACTAAATCCTAACCTATGTATATGCATAGCCTGGGTGCGGCTAATCAAATAAAATCGAAAATTGAAAATTGCGCAAAAAGGTGGATCAGCGCAACACCAGGCCGCCTCCGAATGGCCTCCATCAGAGATGCGCTGAGCCCCCCCAGGAACTACAAACGCACCTTGAACCCAAACAGAAGCTCTGCATATACACCAAAAGCATGGCTGTTAAGTGGGAGCAGCTGACCAAAAACGAATTACATTAGTACATAGCAAGGAAATGAGCAGCGCTACTTAAAAACAGACTAGTGCCTACCTGCAAAAGAGTGCAAGCCCCACTTGGGGGGTCGAATACACACCGAGCATACACATGACCTGTCTACCACTAGAGGAGGATGTTGGTTTCCATTAACAGCTTGCATGCAACCTATTAAGTACTCGTCCCTCCCACTGCGAAGAAGTCAATCCTCCATGGGAGGGGCCTAACACTAACTAAATCCTAACCTATGTATATGCATAGCCTGGGTGCGGCTAATCAAATAAAATCGAAAATTGAAAATTGCGCTGATCCACCTTTTTGCGCAATTTTCAATTTTCGATTTTATTTGATTAGCCGCACCCAGGCTATGCATATACATAGGTTAGGATTTAGTTAGTGTTAGGCCCCTCCCATGGAGGATTGACTTCTTCGCAGTGGGAGGGACGAGTACTTAATAGGTTGCATGCAAGCTGTTAATGGAAACCAACATCCTCCTCTAGTGGTAGACAGGTCATGTGTATGCTCGGTGTGTATTCGACCCCACAAGTGGTGCTTGCACTCTTTTGCAGGTAGGCACTAGTCTGTTTTTAAGTAGCGCTGCTCATTTCCTTGCTATGTACTAATGTAATTCGTTTTTGGTCAGCTGCTCCCACTTAACAGCCATGCTTTTGGTGTATATGCAGAGCTTCTGTTTAGGTAAGAATGCGCTGATCCACCTTTTTGCGCAATTTTCAATTTTCGATTTTATTTGATTAGCCGCACCCAGGCTATGCATATACATAGGTTAGGATTTAGTTAGTGTTAGGCCCCTCCCATGGAGGATTGACTTCTTCGCAGTGGGAGGGACGAGTACTTAATAGGTTGCATGCAAGCTGTTAATGGAAACCAACATCCTCCTCTAGTGGTAGACAGGTCATGTGTATGCTCGGTGTGTATTCAACCCCACAAGTGGGGCTTGCACTCTTTTGCAGGTAGGCACTAGTCTGTTTTTAAGTAGCGCTGCTCATTTCCTTGCTATGTACTAATGTAATTCGTTTTTGGTCAGCTGCTCCCACTTAACAGCCATGCTTTTGGTGTATATGCAGAGCTTCTGTTTGGGTTCAAGGTGCGTTTGTAGTTCCTGGGGGGGCTCAGCGCATCTCTGATGGAGGCCATTCGGAGGCGGCCTGGTGTTGCGCTGATCCACCTTTTTGCGCAATTTTCAATTTTTGATTTTATTTGATTAGCCGCACCCAGGCTATGCATATACATAGGTTAGGATTTAGTTAGTGTTAGGCCCCTCCCATGGAGGATTGACTTCTTCGCAGTGGGAGGGACGAGTACTTAATAGGTTGCATGCAAGCTGTTAATGGAAACCAACATCCTCCTCTAGTGGTGGACAGGTCATGTGTATGCTCGGTGTGTATTCGACCCCACAAGTGGGGCTTGCACTCTTTTGCAGGTAGGCACTAGTCTGTTTTTAAGTAGCGCTGCTCATTTCCTTGCTATGTACTAATGTAATTCGTTTTTGGTCAGCTGCTCCCACTTAACAGCCATGCTTTTGGTGTATATGCAGAGCTTCTGTTTGGGTTCAAGGTGCGTTTGTAGTTCCTGGGGGGGCTCAGCGCATCTCTGATGGAGGCCATTCGGAGGCGGCCTGGTGTTGCGCTGATCCACCTTTTTGCGCAATTTTCAATTTTCGATTTTATTTGATTAGCCGCACCCAGGCTATGCATATACATAGGTTAGGATTTAGTTAGTGTTAGGCCCCTCCCATGGAGGATTGACTTCTTCGCAGTGGGAGGGACGAGTACTTAATAGGTTGCATGCAAGCTGTTAATGGAAACCAACATCCTCCTCTAGTGGTAGACAGGTCATGTGTATGCTCGGTGTGTATTCGACCCCCCAAGTGGGGCTTGCACTCTTTTGCAGGTAGGCACTAGTCTGTTTTTAAGTAGCGCTGCTCATTTCCTTGCTATGTACTAATGTAATTCGTTTTTGGTCAGCTGCTCCCACTTAACAGCCATGCTTTTGGTGTATATGCAGAGCTTCTGTTTGGGTTCAAGGTGCGTTTGTAGTTCCTGGGGGGGCTCAGCGCATCTCTGATGGAGGCCATTCGGAGGCGGCCTGGTGTTGCGCTGATCCACCTTTTTGCGCAATTTTCAATTTTTGATTTTATTTGATTAGCCGCACCCAGGCTATGCATATACATAGGTTAGGATTTAGTTAGTGTTAGGCCCCTCCCATGGAGGATTGACTTCTTCGCAGTGGGAGGGACGAGTACTTAATAGGTTGCATGCAAGCTGTTAATGGAAACCAACATCCTCCTCTAGTGGTAGACAGGTCATGTGTATGCTCGGTGTGTATTCGACCCCCCAAGTGGGGCTTGCACTCTTTTGCAGGTAGGCACTAGTCTGTTTTTAAGTAGCGCTGCTCATTTCCTTGCTATGTACTAATGTAATTCGTTTTTGGTCAGCTGCTCCCACTTAACAGCCATGCTTTTGGTGTATATGCAGAGCTTCTGTTTGGGTTCAAGGTGCGTTTGTAGTTCCTGGGGGGGCTCAGCGCATCTCTGATGGAGGCCATTCGGAGGCAGCCTGGTGTTGCGCCGATCCACCTTTTTGCGCAATTTTCAAGCTGGTGGTACAGACAACTTATATACATGCAACATCAAAAGGAAAACAGATATTTTTTTCAAGCATAAATACGTCATTAAGATGCCTTAATTCAAACAGACCATCTAAATGGGGTAAGGTAAGGATCCTTGTTTACTCCATTGCTCACAGACCTGGTATTAGGATTGACCCAGAGGTATCGTAAATTCTTAGTTCACAAGTTCAGCTAGAGTGGCCTAGACAGTTCAAATATCATCAATCTCATACCAATATAGAAAGTTGTTGTCCTTATTCAAACCCTTCTGCACAGCTTTGAACCAATTTATACATTTTGTTTCTGCTATTAATCGGTCATTTGACGTTTTGAAGCCGCCCTTCAGGGCAGTGACACGAAGATCATCCATGCTGTGTCCGTTGGACCGAAAGTGTGTAGCAACTGGGAGTCCAGATTTGGTATCATTAATAGTGTGCCTGTGTCCATTCATACGTTTGCGCAGAGTTTGTCCAGTTTCTCCCACGTACATAACATTGGGGCATTTAGCACACATGATCAGATATACCAGATTGGTGGATCCACAGGAAAATTTACCTTGTACTCTGTACTCCTGTTGTGAACCTGGTATCGTTACCCTGTCAGTGGAGTAAATGTGTCTGCAGGTCCCACATATTTTTTGTCGGCAGGGTGATGTTCCGTTATCTTACCCCATTTAGATGGTCTGTTTGAATTAAGGCATCTTAATGACGTATTTATGCTTGAAAAAATATCTGTTTTCCCTTTTGATGTTGCATGTATATAAGCTGTCTGTACCACCAGCTTGCAAACTAACAGGATGTAAACCTGACGAAGGCTGCAAGGCCAAAAGCTTGTTTATTCTTATTCATTTGTAGTTAGCCAATAAATGGTATCATCCTGATTTAAAACTTCTTGTATAACTGATGGCTAACACGGTACAATACCCTACTGCTGCTACTCAGTTATACAAGTGACAGTTTTTCTCCAGTGGGGACCTAGTGCCACTATACCTTAAACCTCACTGATATGGAATTACAGCTATAAAACATTTTCCTGTAAAACACCAGATTCTGATTGCAGGAGATAGATAAAAATGGTCAACAGTTCATATATTTTAGCTATGGGTCCCTTGATAGACTTTGCCATTGAGCAGAGACTGTAAAACATTAAATCTACTTTTAAAGGAAAACAGAGACTGATTACTACAAAGATGATTTATTTACTCAGGGCTTCCTTCAGCCCCATGAGCAGCAATGCGTCCCACGCCGTCCTCCGTTCAACTGCAAACAGCTCCGATAACTGGCTCAGCTGTGCCAGTCGTGCTCTTCTAAGCATTGCACGGAAGGGCTGCACGTGCGCAGAAGATCTGACTGGCACGACTGAGCCAGTTTACCGGGAGTCATTGCAGCTGAACAGAGACACGCATGAGGACAGTGTGGGGCGCATTGCTGCTTATGGGGCTGGAAGAAGCCCCGGGTAAGTAAATAATCTTTGTCGTAATCAGTCTCTGGTACACTAAGTATTTAAACATAAAATAAAACCATGGGACAGCTTAAAAATAAAAATCATTTTTAGGAGTAGGAGGATAGATACAACTGTTAATCTCATTCACTTTGGGTTCACTTTAAGCGCTGTATTGGGGAAATACTTGCCCTGGCAGTCATATTCTGCAAGTCTATATCATTACAGTCATCATACATAACTGTGCTTAAAGGGGTTCTTTCGCGAAAAAAGTAGGCAGTTAAAAAATGTGACAGATGACAGAGTTTGGGCCAGTCCATCTTTTTAAGGGGATTTTCAGGGCTTTCTTTGTTTTCAACAGCATTTCCTGAACAGCAGTTTAACTGTCAAAATAGCAAGATACCAGCCGGCCTCCCTAATCACTTGCACACTATTATGTCAGTTAGATTTTGCAACTGTTGTTCAGGAAATGCTGTTGAAAACAAAGAAAGCCCTGAGAATCCCCCTTAAAAAGATGGACTGGCCCAAAACCTGTCATCTGTCACATTTTTTTAACTGCCTACTTTTTTCGCGAAAGAACCCCTTTAAGGGAAATTCTGTATTATTACTTGAATAGAATCAGATTAAATGTTCCTTTCTCTGCGTATGCTAGATACAGGCGCATGCACTTCCTGTCTTAAACATTTTAAGTAAAGCTATGGACAGGGAAGCCTCTTATACACCATTGCTTTTTGTTTGGGATGCAGGGTAACATAGACACGTATGAGGACTTTAAGCTGTGACTTTAGGTCAGCATTAATGGCAGCTGTGGAGGTATAATTGACAGGTGGCGTAACTGTGTAATCTAAGTCCTGACAGCTATCAGCTATGCAGGAAATCTCACAGCATATCAGGGCTTATCCATCCCTCATGAATAAATGTAAAATAGTTCTGGTGAAATTACTTATTTAATTACTAACATACATAAATGTAGCACAGTCTATAATTTTTGGCATTGAAAGTCCAGTGCAGTAATTGTGCTCAAGAAATCTGGCAGAAAAGCGCAAGTTCTTCCATAGCTGGCCACCAGGAGATCACTCCATAGCATGGCCAAGCAGTCAGGGCCGGATTTGTACTTTTTACCGCCCAAGGCCAACTATACCATCTGTATGGTTGTTATCTCTGTGTGCCCCAATGAGAATTCTCCTTACTTTCCATCATCGGATGTCACAGACAATAACTATTTTAGTAATACGTGTATAGATTATAAATTATGTTTTCCTTAAGAACTGTTATGTTTGCCATCTCGTTAATGATGGACCCATTGAGTCACCATGAGAGTTAGGCTGAAGTATGCCTGCAGGATAGAGCTTACAGGTCTTGCAGGGATGACACAAGTACAGGACAGAGAGTTCAAAGGTTAAAGCTGTCTTTGTAGATAGGGATGGCTGCATAGAACAGCTTTACTGCCCCTCACTGAGCCGCCCCTAAAATTCTGGTGCCCTGGGCCATGGCCTATGTGGCCTTGCCAGAAATCCGGCCCTGCAAGCAGTCAACGATGAAGGCTATAATTATATGTTGTGCACAATTATAAACAATAAAGCTCAACTCATGGAACATGCTAAAGCTAAGTACACACGGACCAACCTGCAGCCTGATTATCATCTGACTTTAGACTGTTGGATGATAATGTGTATGCGTGCAAACAACTTGAGCAACTGATAACAGGCGGTTTGATCAATCCAACTGTTTGATCTATGTTGGTATGATATCATACAGTTGTTGGGCAGTTGTTCCGTGTGTACAAGTTGTCTGAAAGACTTGTACTTGTTTTGACTGTGAAGTCCGTCACTCCTCTTGCGTGTGCAGTATGTTAATTGAGTTGGATGTTTAGCCATCTAGGCGTGTGTACTTATAGGTCATGTGGTTCTTGAGGTTGTGGGGTTTGTCATTTTGGTCATGTGGTTGTGTGCATGTTGGACGTGTGTATGAGCCTTAAAGGGGACCTGAACGGAGTAAAATTATTTAAAATAAACACATGATGTAGCTACAAATGAATATTACATACTTACCTCACCGTCAGTTCCTCTCAGAAGCTCACCATTTTCTTCTTACAGTGATCCCATCCAGTTCTGACAATATTTTGTCAGAACTGAAATATACCAGTTGCTGTCAGTTATGTATCTGCTGCTGTCAGTTACCACTGAATGTGCAAAGTAATGTCCATACTTCCCTATGGTTCAAGTGGGCGATATTAAAGTTTAACAGTGTGCTGACCAGGAAGCTGTTATGGGGTAATGGCCATTTTCAAAATGGAGGACAGAGAAATCCATTGATCACAGTGGACAAACAGAATGCAGGAGAGGAGAAATAGATTGATGAGTAGACTAAACAGGAGGTAACTATGACGTGTGTGTGTTTATTTTGACTTTTAATTTTCAGTTCAGGTTCTCTTTAAAGGGAACCAGAGGCCCCAGAAAAAAGATTTTATACATACCTGGGGCTTCCTCCAGACCCATACGCACGGATCGCTCCCACGCCGCCCTCCTCCGCTTCCTGTATCCGGCGGTACCGAGTCCCGTAGTTTCGGCCAGTCGGCCAGTCGGCGGCAGCACGCGGCCAATTGTCCGCATCACAGGGGCTCCCGGCATACCCTTACGCGTGCGGCTGCATACTGCGCACCCCGCATGAGCCGCTGCTCATGCGGACAATTGGACGCGTCCGCCGGAAGTGACGAGACCCGGTACCGGCCTATCCAGGAAGCGGAGGATGGCGGCGTGGGAGCAATCCAGGCTTATGGAGCTGGAAGAAGCCCCAGGTATGTATAAAATCTTTTTTCTTTTTATTACTATGGCGTCTAGGGTTCCCTTTAAGGAAGGTACAAAACTGGGTGATAGCCAACACAGAGAGCTGACTCAGTGTCTCGAATGTATAGTGACGCATCCATGAGCAGGAGTATCAACAATGGAAGACTATAAAGGCTCGTAGACATGTCCGACATGCACACAACCACACGACCAACACGACAAACCACACAACCTGGCAAACCACACAACCTGACAAACCACACAACCTGTATGTCAACACGCCTAGACGGCTAAACAACCAACTCAATTAACATACTGTACACGCAAGAGGAATGACAAACTACACATTCAAAACAAGTAGAAGTCTTTCAAATAACTTGTACACAAGCACCAATTGCATGATATCAGACCAACATATCCCCGACAGTTGGATTGGGCAAACTGCCTGTTATCAGTTGCTCATCAAGTTGTTTGCATGCGTACACATGCCTGATTATCATCCAACAGACTAAAGTCAGAAGATAATTAGGCTGCAGGTTGGTCCATGTGTACTCCGCTTAAGAGCAAGGCACTACTGAGAGATGATTCAGGTCTTTGTGTATTGACTCCATATTGACTGCCTGCAGAGTGAGAAGGCAGATAGCAGGTGCTCCAGATCTATCAAATTGCACAGCAGATATTTCCCTTTTTATTTTGCAAGAACTGGAAGCTTATAAGTATTTATTATACATTTTCATTTATAACTAATCTAAAATAAAGTTCCAATACATAAAAAATATAAAAACCTGTCCAGAACTCAGGCTTTAAAGGGAAGGTCCAAGCAAAATAAATAAATGAGTTTCACTTACCTGGGGCTTCTACCAGCCCCCTGCAGCCATCCTGTGCCCTCGCAGTCACTCACTGCTGCTCCAGTCCCCCGCTGGCAGCTTGCCGACCTCGGAGGTCGGCGGGACGCATTGCGTACATTTTTACGCATTCCCGCTAGTGCAGGAACATTAACACATACATTTTTACGCATTCCCGCTAGTGCAGGAACATTAACACATACATTTTTACGCATTCCCGCTAGTGCAGGAACATTAACACATACATTTTTACGCATTCCCGCTAGTGCAGGAACATTAACACATACATTTTTACGCATTCCCGCTAGTGCAGGAACATTAACACATACATTTTTACGCGTTACTGGTTCAATGCGTACATTTTTACGCATTGAACCAGTAACGCGTAAAAATGTATCTGTTAATGTGCCAGCGGGGGACTGGAGCAGCAGTGAGTGACTACGAGGGCATAGGATGGCTACATGGGGCTGGTAGAAGCCCCAGGTAAGTGAAACTCATTTTTTTATTTTGCTTGGACCTTCCTTTTAACATTAGTACCAATGATTTCTCACATCCAGGACTTCTCACAAGTGTTACCTCTTCTTTCGAACGCTCTCCCAGAGCCAATTCAAGCCTGGAAACCTTTCAGTGCACCCTTAAAACACTTTTCAGACAAGCTTATAATTTGTTATAGCTTGAATTTGAGGCTCATTGACTCTTCAGCTAACCCCTATATCTCCTGCCCTAGTGTCTCTACCACATTACCTTTTAGATTGTAAGCTTGCAAGGGCCGGATCCTCCCCTAGTGTTTCTTGTTTCTGTTGTACTTTACCAAATGCACCTGGACCAGGATTAAAGATGTTAAAACCACACATCACGTGTATATGTATTTTTACCTGTGATGCTGGATGTCCTGATTGTACTATGTGTTGAATTGCTTGTGTAACTTTTCTCTTATCTGTTGCTATTATCTGTGTTGTACTATGTACAGCACTATGGAAGATGTAGGTGCTATATAAATAAATAAAATTAATACTGAAGGTCAATTATGAAGGATGATGCATAACTAGACACGTCTGCTCCAGACAGTGGCCCAAATTACTGTTAAAGGCACTTGGCTCTGGCCTAGGGCGTCTGCTGCCCAAGGGGTTCAGAAGGGTTGCTTCACATGTAAGTGGAGGCTGCAACTGGAAAAGAGTGGCTGAAAATGGAGAGCATCATGTGGAAGAAGGGAGCTACTGCTTAAAAGAGGGGCTGCAGCACATAGATGCAGGGCCGAGGCAGAGGCGAGAGAGACTCCAGCGTCAGGGCGCAGTGTAGGAGGGGGAGCACAACTCACTCAGCTATCATTCCCCTATTGTGTTTGAAGCAGAGAGAAATAAGAAAAGGGGATACATGGCAGTGATTGCAAGCCAGATAACTCGATATTAAGGTGTTGGGGGCCCTGGGACGCCTCTTAGTCTAATAGCAATCAGTGTGTGATGGCTGGGAGGGATGGAGGGGCGCACTTTGGTGTCTCAGCTTTGGGTGCTGGAGGACCTTGTCCCGGCTCTGCATAGATGTTACACATGGAAAAGGGGGCTACATATGGAATGGGGTCTGCTGCACATGGAGTGGAACTCACAAGAAAGTTGGTCTAGGGGAGGAAAAAGGATAACTTTGGTTTTGCCTCCAGGGCTGAAAATGGCTAATCAAGACAAACTGGACCAACATACTCTTGCTACTCATGACAACGGTATTGACATAATAATAATAACAATAATAACAACAACAACAACATTTAACCTCTTCACCTCAAAGGGTTTTTCTGCTCAAAAAACCAGAGCAGTTTTCACCCGTCAGCGCTCCTTCCATTCATTCACCTATAACTTTATTACTACTTATTACAGCGAAACAATCTATATCTTGTTTTTTTTGCCACTGTATAGGCTTTCTTTGGGGGGTACGTTTTGCTAAAAATTATTTTCTTCTAACTCAGTTTTAATAAGAAGAATAAGAACAAAATTGAAAAAAAAACATTATTTCTCAGTTTTCAGCCATTATATTTTAAAAATGAAACATGCTACCGTAATTAAAACCCACACATTTTATTTTCCCGTCTGTATCGTTTATTGCAACGTTTAAACTTTTTCCCTAGTACAATGTATGGCGCCAATATTTCATTTGGAAATAAAGGTGCATTTTTTAAGTTTTGCGTCTATTCCCAATTACAGGCCCATAATTTATAAAGTAATTATAGTATACAGTTTTTGTATACATATTAAACAAGTTCAGTCCCTAAGGTAACTATTTATGTATTTTTGTTTTTATTTTGTAATTTTGTTTTTATTAAAAAAAATAAAAAAAATGGTAACTTTAGGGGAGTGTGGGAGGTCAGGGGTTAATAATAATAATAAAAAAAAAGGTAACTAGGGATAATAAACTAAAAAAAAAGGGGATGTAATATTACAATTTGGCCACAAGATGTCCTCAGTAGTGACTTCAGCTCCGTACTGTTTGTACGGAAACGGAAGCACTACGCATATGGAATGAATGAATGGCCGAGCCGTCTGTATAGACGGCTGCAGCCATTCACACGGGGAATTAGATCAATGAATGGGATTTGTTTTCCCATTCATTGATCTAGCGGCGGGCGATCGGCGGTAATGAGCGGCGGTACCAAGCGCGGGGGGGGGGGGGGGGTTGTTGAGCGGGGGGTGGGGGGGTGGCGGGAGGGACGTAGTACCTACGTCCCTGCACAGAGTTATGGCAGTTTGCAGGGACGTAGTTACGGAAGGGAAATGGTTAAATGCTTCCTAAAGTTCCTGTATTGGGAATTTCCCAGAATTCTCTGAGCATGTCTGAACGAGAGTAATTACCAGTAAGCAGTCTGATAGTATAATCTTGCTGTAATATTGTATTTACCATAGAGTGCTTTACTTAGGTAAAAATCAGCAGAACATTTCTGGCATATTAGATCAGGGAGAGAACTGTCAACTGTCTATCTATACATATAATAACCTTGAGGCCTCCAAGCCCTTGCATTGCATTTAAACACTGATTGGCCATTGAAATTACAGATAAATGATAACAGCAATGATGTATAATTATGTAGCACAAGTGCCTGTCTGCTTGTTTTTCCTCAGGCATACCAGAGAACATCAGTCTGCGGGGATATATATTTAGTGTCTCATTTTCTAATTGACAGAACCATAGCTCTCACCAGAGATTAGTGTACTTGCCTGACCTGCTTCATAACAATACACTATGTTATATTAGTTTACAGGAAGGTTAATTTACTTAAGTGTTCTCACTCATGCTGAAATGATCTGCAACCATTTGTACACATATGGAATGTGTTATGTAGTGTGAAAACAGAGTGCAAACATGTCCCAGGGTGTTGTAACGCTGCAAATGAATTCTGCTTGTAACTGGGCCAATTATTGTCAGATAGTGCACGTGACTGTTCCAATTTCAAGCTGCATGCAATTTGCATTCAAATTTGCAAACAGAGAAGGTGGTCATATACCAGGCGACTTGGTGGCCGACCATCAGATTTGATTATTGTAATCGGATGAAAAAACGGTGCCGCCAAGAGCATGCCCGATAGACGATGCAACCAATTTTGGGCACAAAATTGGTTTAATGTATTTTATGCTGCAAGATGTAATGCCGACATGCTCAACTGGGTGCACGGCAGTAATGGCGTGAGATATTGGGTATCAGGATGAGCGGCAAATGTGATGGAACCCCCGGCAATGTGTCCCCCCTAATGTAAAATGCCCCCCCCCTGCACCAGGCACGGGGGTGTGTGGCACTTTTAACATTAGGGCAGACAGCGGGACGCGGCATATGCGGCATCACAAGGCCGATTCCTGACAGAATTCATGCTGAAATAAATCGGGCCTTCGTTGTATGGGCAGGCAACAAATCTGGTACATTATACTCGCATGTTTATCTGATCATGCCACTTCAGATACCTAGTTAACCCCTAAGGGGATTTTCCCCTTATGCACCAAAGCATTTTTCACATTTCAGCGCTCCTCACTTTCATTTGCCAATAATTTTATCACTACTTATCACAACAGAATAATCTACTAGTATATCTTGTTTTTTACCCACCAATTAGGATTATTTATTTCCAAATGCATTTCTAAATGCATTTTAACAGGAATAATAATAAAAAAATATCATTATTTCTCAGTTTTCGGCCATTATAGTTTTAAAATAAAACGTGCTACAGTGGATAAAGCCCCACATTTTATTTGCCCATTTGTCCCAGTTATTACAACATTTAAATTACATCCCTAGTACAATGAATGGCGAGAATCTTTTATTTGGAAATAAAGGTGTATTTTTTCCATTTTGCGTCCGTCACTAATTACAAGCCCTTACTTGCAATAATAACAGTAATATACCCTCATGACCTCTATATTTTTAAAAAGTTGAATCCCTTAGCTTAGGGAACTATATATTTTTTTGTTTTTGTATATATACAACTGTTTTATTTTGGTAATTGTGGGAGAATGGGGGACGTAAGGGGTTAATTTTAATGGGGGATTTATGTATTTTATTGAATTTAATGTGTTAGGGTGTAACTTACTTTCTGGCCACTAGACGTCTACTGTCTACCAACGGGCGGTGACGAGAAGTGGCAAGCGATTGCAGCGGCAGACAAATATCTACGTCCCTAGGACTTTAGATGATGTCCTGCGGGGCGTAGATGTACTACCACCGAAACAATAAGTAGTTAAACAATGTACTAATTATAAGTATAAAGTGTGGTCTCTATTTGAATCTATTTGGCTGGATAGTGTACTGGTTAAGTCCTCTGCCTCTGACACAGTAGGCCAGAGTTCTTCCTGTTCAGTAAGCCGGAACCTATTCAGTAAGGAGCCCTTGGACAAGATTAGACACTGCTACTGCCTACTGAGCTCTGATGCTTTAAGTAAAAAAGCACAACATAAATGTTGTTCTTAAACTCAAGGCTTTGTGCTGTTAAGATTTAAGCTGGCCATACACTGGCTCGATTTGCGGCCGTTTCGACAGCAGATTCGATCACTGGGATCGAATCTGCTGCCAATCGTTCGCGCTAAACGCACCCGCCGATCCGATTTCCTCCCGAAATCGGATCGGTCCGTCGATCGCGTCGTGCGGAAAAATACCGTCGATCGCCCACGGGTAGGGAGCACGTCTCTAGCGGCGGCCGATCCGATCAGGTATACATTACCTGACGCTGTGCTTTATTTTTACAATAATAATGTATAAATGATTTAGTCAGTGTTTTCCCATTGTAAAGTCTTCCCTCTGCCTGATTTACATTCTGACATTTACCACATGGGGACATTTTTACTGCTGGCAGGTGATATGAATGGAAAGAGATGCTGCTTGCTTTTTTGGCAGTTGGTCCCAGCTGTAAACAGCTGTTATTTCCCACACTGCAATGAGGTTCACAGGCAGGAAGGTGGGAGGGGTTTCACCACAATATCAGCCATACAGAGCCCCCTGATGATCAGTTTGTGAAAAGGAAAAGATTTATCATGTAAAAGGGTGTATCAGCTACTGATTGGGATGAAGTTAAATTCTAGGTCACGGTTTCTCTTTAAGTAACAAGACAATATGCTCTGTGCATCACCGTGGAAGATGTCAACACTGAATAATAATATAATAATAATAATAGTAAACTATACCCTCTCCGAGTCCTAGCAACATGGAGGGAGAAGTAATTCAGGGTCCGGCAATTGCTGGATCCCCAAATTGCCTGTACTCGGGGTGCGGACTATAGCATTGCTGCTATAGCCGCGCCAAACTCGGGCACTATGTGGTGCGCACTGAGAAGCCCTGCCTTGATAGGAAATAGCCAACAGGTCCTCCTAGTCACCCAGTTTGATACCAAGCACTGACTGGCAGGATATCAGAATATAAAAAAACAGAAGTGGAGACATTCAAAGAGGCTTTTCTGTATCCCTTTAGACATGAGATCTATATGTTGTTACACAATAGAGCATGGCTTGCATGCAAATCTAAAAGGATGCAGGAAGTAGAGATGGCTCGAACCTCCGATTTTAGGTTTGAGAATCTCGAATGCGAACTTCCACAAAAGTTCGGGTTTGCTCGAACTTCGCGAACCGCAATAGACTTCAATGGGGAGGCGAACTTTGAAAATTACAAACATTTATGCTGGCCATAAAAGTGATGGAAAAGATGTTTCAAGGGGTCTAACACCTGGAGGGGGGCATGGCGGAGTGGGATACACGCCAAACGTCCCGGGGAAAAAATCTGGATTTACGCACAGCAGGGTTTAATGGCAGAAATCACATTTTATTGATAAATTGGAGGAATAAAGTGCTTTAAAACATCTTGCATGTGTATACATCAATCAGGTAGTGTAATTATTGCACTGCTTCACACTGACAGAGTAAACTTACTGTGTAACGCACCGCAAACAGCTATTTGTGTAGTGACTGCCGTGCTGGACTGGTGCGCACCATGGCCAGAGTGCAGGCCATGGCGGTTTTCAAGCCCATATGGTCGGGCTGAGGTAGCTGAATGACAGAACAGCAGTGTCTGAGTGTCCAGCTGATCGAATTTGGTCTATCCACAATGAAGCAACGACCTTATTATCTATCTTCTTGGGTCAGGTGTGACCCCAACACATTCATTTAGCCGGTCATTGCTTCATTGTGATATGCAAGCCCCTTCACCGTGGCAAGGTACTAATCATGAAGGGGAATTGACATGTACATGCATTTTGTTTTGTTGTTGCAGCCGCAGTGCAGGCAGAAAAATTAGGTAGGCATGTACACGCACCAGAAAAATTATTATAGCGGCCGCTGCTAGCAGCGCCTTAAAAATTCAGGAATTCACCTGGAGTCCTGGACCCTGTTGGTGGTGGCGGAGAAGGCAGTCAAGAGGCCTGCAGGCAGAGATGCTGTGTGGGGACCGACTTAGTCATGGGGCAGGCAGTCACACGGCGTGCAGGCAGAGATGCTGTGTGTGGGGACTGACTTAGTCTTCGGGCAGGTCTGAGCGTGCTTTTCAGACCAGGCATCCGTGGTCAGATGGACTCTTGACTCAACGCTGTGTGCCAGAGATGACACCACTTGCTTTTCAACATTACGGTACAGTTTTACGTTATCCTTCATTTCAGATTACGGTACAGTTTGGGTATTGCCTTTTTTGAGAAATAATTGCGTGATAGTATCTTACACTGCGGTGTGTGGCTTTGCTTTTGCGTGCTGCTTTTCCTCAGGTGGTCAACCCATTGCAGTTTGTGCTTTGTAATCATGTGCCTTCGTGAGGTAGTTGTCCGTACGCGGGTCTTGGTCTTTCCACGGCTCAATTTTCGGTGACAGAGAGTACAGATGGCATTGCTCTCATCTGAGGCAGACACACAAAAAAATTTCCACACCCCTGAGCTCTGGGATGATGGCACTTTGGTGATGGCTGCCAACAGAGTGTTAAGTGGGGTGCCAGAATCAGAGCAGGAGGAGGAAGATGTGTCACGCTTCTGTGCGGAAGCTGAGGAAGATGAGGTGTTCTGTGTTAAATAGTCAACTACGTCTTGACAATATTGGGGGTTGATGGCACGTGCCTTCTTCTGAACACTGTACTTTGGTCGAGGGCCGCACGAAATCACTACAACGCGACCTCGAACAGACCTGCCAGGTGGCTTGCCTCTGGCTCTTCCTCTTGTTTTGTCCATATTGGGGGGGATGAAGTGAAAGGTATGCACTGACTTGACTAATACAATGTGCAGTTACACAGGTGCAGTGAAAAGGTTGCAGTGACTGCTGGTACAACAATGTGCAGTTACACAGGTGCAGTTAACAGGTATGCACGGACTGGTATTTAACCGGTTCAGCGCCGCAGTGCCGAAAATCTCATGCATCCAAGCAACGTTCACCTCCCATTCATTCGCCTATAACTTTATTGCTACTTATCACAATGAATAGATCGATATCTTGTTTTTTCCGCCACTAATTAGGCTTTCTTTGGGTACTACATTTTGCTAAGAATTATTTTTTTCTAAATCCATTTTAACAGGAAGATTAAGAAAGAAATGAAAAAAATTCATTATTTCTCAGTTTTTGGCCATTATAGTTTGAAATTAATATACGCTACCATAATTAAAACCCATGTATTTTATTTGCCCATCTGTCCCGTTAATTACACCATTTAAACGATGTCCCTATCACAATTTATGGTTCCGATATTTCATTTAGAAATAAAGGTGCATTTTTTTCAATTTGCATCCATCACTATTTATAAGCTTTTAATTTTAAATAATATAATAACATACTCTCTTGACATGTATATTTAAAAAGTTTAGACCCTTGGGTAACTATTTATGTTGTTTTTTTTTTTAATTGTATTTTTTTTATTTATTTTTTTAATAAAAAATGTATGTGGGTAATTTTTGGTGTGGGAGGGAAACTGCTTATTTTACATGTAAAATAAGCAAATTCTTTACTTAAAAATGTATGTGGGTGCAGTTTACTATTTGGCCACAAGATGGCCACAGTGAGAAAAGTCCTGGATGCGAACGATCTCGCATCCAGGAACCAAAATTCAGAGGAGTTGTTTCCTGGGGGCAGAAATACCACGCTCTCTGGAGAGAAAGCGTCTGTATTTCTGCGGGGAAGTTAGATCGGTGAATGGGAATTATATTCCCATTCACTGATCGGGGGGCTAGCGGCGGGCAGCGGGTGCGCGCGCGAGCGCGCGCCCGATCGCGCGCACCACGCATTGAAAGCAGCAGTGCCTTTCTGGACGAGAAAGCTCGTCCAGAAAGGCCGAACTGGATAAAACAGCATGCGGTCACACAGGTGCAGTGAACAGGTATGCAGTGACTGGTATTACAAATGTGCAGCTGTCACAGACACAGGTACCATGAACAGGTATGCAGTGACTGGTATATGATATAACACTGCATGCGGTCACGTAGGTGCACTGAACAGGTATGCAGTGACTGGTATCAATACAATGTGCAGCTGTCACACACAGGTACCGTGAACAGGGCAGTGATTGGTATTACAAATGTGCAGCTGCCTGTCACAAACGTGCAGTGAAAAGGTAGGCTCTGAATGTGCTGGGCCTGGCAGTGGCACAGTAGGAATTAGTAGGAATTAGCAACGGGCCAAGAGCCAGCTGCGACTGACTGACAGGGCTGTATATGCAAGTGTCAGTGGGACACACACACACAAAAAAAAAGAGATTACAAGAACAACATTAGCTCTCAAAAGAGCTGTTGAGGGGTGCTTTTTAGTATCAGCAAGGAGCAAGCTAACAAGCCTAACAAGAGCCTAATTAAGCTTTCCCTATATCTACAGCAGGTTCCTCTCCCTTCTCTAATTACTGCAGCCACACGAGTGAGGGAAATGGCCGACGCTGCCTGCCTTTTATAGGGGGGTGGGGGCTCCAGGAGGGAGTGTAACCTGATTGGCTATCATGTGTCTGCTGAATGTGATGTAGAGGGTCAAAGTTGAGCCTAATGATGTAGTATAGGGGGTGGGTCGAACTCGCCTATAGTTCGAGGTTCGCAGCGAACGCAAACCACCAAAGTTCGCGCAAATCGGTTCGCGGTCAAACCGTTCAGGCCATCTCTAGCAGGAAGCCTTTTACTCTACTAAGCTGAGTGAAGCAGGGACAGCTCATGCAGAACACTTGTAGGAGAAGAATCACAGCTTGCTGCAGAGACCTACTCCACAGCTGGTGAGACTTCTACATTACCAAGCGCGTACACACAACGTACTTTAGCAAACGATGGGTTCGGCAGACCCTCCCACTGGGCTGACGTTTTGCCGACAGTAGCACGTGTTTACAAGCTGTCGGCAGTCTGATAAGACTGTTTTTGACAGTCTGCCGACAGCGTGTACACACGTGCTACTATCGGAAGAACCTCCGCCCAGCGGGAGAGTCTGATGGGCTCGTCGTTTGCTAAAGTACGCCGTGTGAACGCGCCTTAAGTGCAGTGAGGCAACATGTTACTGAACTATTGCCGCATGTGTGGAAAGCTTAGTGAATTTGGGAAAAAAGCCTAAAATACCGAATGCGGTATCTTGCTGCCCCCCTTTTTTTCATGCAAACAGTGCATTTAAACCAATGTATGATCAATTCTACTTGGCCACGTCTACTATAAAGGGATTCTACAGTAAAGAAAAAATATAAATCTAGTCCTGTCTCTCACTTTGCATATCTCTCATTACTATCCTATGAATTCCATCTTGTTTGCCTATACCAAATCTTTAGCCTTCCTTCACTTGCTGCATTATAAGTGCTTTGAATAGTGGCAATTATTAACAAACTGTTCTTATGACCTAGTTTCCCAAAAAGTTGGGATGCTGCGTAAGATGTAAATAATTAGCACATTAGCTGTGTAAAATTTAATTAGCGCATCATATTTAATTGAAAATACAAAGAATGCATAGCAAATGTTAAAACTGTGACATTATAATTTCTTGAAAAACATAATTTTCATTTTTTTTTACGGCATCAAGACGTTTCAAAAAGGTGGACCAGCAGCATGTTTACCACTGTGTTACATCAACACTTCTTTACAACATCCTGTAACCTTTTTAGAGGCCAACTAAAACTACTTTTACTCAAATTTTTTTTACTGTAAAAAGTTGTGGCGGCTTCTCATGTCAGAAAGTTGTAAGGTATGGTGTGGTGTGAGATGTAGGACGGATTTACAGCCCACCATGCCACTGTCTTATTAAATAAACTTGCTCCATTCTCTCCTCCACTTCCGTTTCTCTACATAAAATTCTAAACAAAGTATTTTCTCCTCATGCTACACATCAGCCGCTAGTTATTTTTATGTGCCTGATTTCAGAATGTTGACACTGTGCTCACAAAGCAGTTCAAGATTTCAGGTTTGCACAAAATGTCCTATTGAATTCAAGCTCCGTACAACAACAGCAGATGGTCTAGCAACCACGTGAACATTTATTTCCTTGACTCTTGGCTAAGAATGCAAACAAAAGCTGTGTCTGGTTTACATGCCTTGTGAGCCTGAAGTAAAGTTCAGCTCCTGGGAACACAATAATGCACATTACCTCACCATTCTCCCTCCCACTCCTAACATATAATTACAGTAAATCCGGCCCTTTTCTCTCTGTCATACTTGAGCAGAGTACAGGCTTGCAGAGGGCTGCAGAGCTACAGGCTGAGATGTTTACTGTTTCCACCTTGTCTGCCAGAGGCATGAAATGACATCTAATTGCATGGAATTGACATAAGGATTTTAGTTTCAAGTTATTCCAAAGCAGCAAAACCTATTTAAGAGTTTGCTTAGTGAATATAAAAAGGATGCACAGCAGGAATCCTTCGGGTTTTTTGTTTGTTACTTAAAATGACCTGTTTGGCAGGCCATCTAAAATACCTCTGTAAATGTGTTTACAGAGAGAGCAACCTTTTGTTTGTAAAGTCTGCTAGGTGATCCCTTTATTTATTGAAGGCCTTACGGATCATGCATTGCCACAACACGCACCAGCCACATGTGTGGTTGAGGTGAGCCATGCAGATCGTTTATTTTATAAAATGCTTTTAGTGGTATGCAATAGAAGCAATGGTGTCACAATAGAGGATGCAAAGGTACTGACCGCACCAGGGCCCCTGGACCAGAGGGGCCCATCAAGGCCCCCCTCCCAATCAGGGCACACAACGGAGGGTGAAGTAACTCACCTCTTCAGGGTCCACGAGGAACCATGCAGCCTATTTTCAACCACCAAGTGATGACATGGCGCTGCACCATAGGGATGCAACACCTGGGAGGAGGAAGATTGGTTGTGTGGGTCAGCGTGGATGCTGGAGAGGTGAGTCAGTTCATAGCTCCCCGGTGAACTCTGCATGTGCTTGTTTCTCCCCCTGCAACAACCTCTCCCCAGCCTGAACCTCAAAACTGGCGAAGGCGCACAAGGCCACACAGAGTGCTCTGAGTGCCCATCTAGTCATACGTTCTCCATCACTGCTCTTGCCCATCTTCTGTTCCAACAGCATGGTGTTGCATGCGCATTTCCCTCTCCTCTCCATAAAATAGCACACACTGCTCGGGGTGTCTGTGCTGCTCCACTCCTCCTCCCAAATACTCAGACTGCAAGGGGGAAATCACAGACTAAATTTTCCAGAGACAATTGCAGCCTACAGCAATGATAGTCTGTAGGAAGTGGTCAGGGCTACTAAACAATATTTTATCTGCATTAGCTAATGAAGAAGCTTCCACACAAATAAAACAAGCTCAACACACGACTGCCTACACAGACCTAGGATAACACCAGTGGCTGGAGTGCAGCTTAAAAAAGCAAGAAGTGTATTATGAACTTCAGAGAGAAGGAAGAGATGTGAAAAGTGATCACGTACAGGAACATAGAAAGACTCCAGGAAGACTTCTAGTTCTGAAAACACTTCAGCTATACAAGCTGACCTTTAAAATACAGCCTTCCTTGTGAGCAGAAAACTGAAGAACTGCATAGCTCACCTTACATATCCTGTAGTCTCCCAGTAGGTCTGTTTTATGGTCAGTGCCTACTTTTTGGGAGGATGTAGTCTGCTTCCTCGCCACATGAGCAAATCAAAGCATTCCATAAACCAACAGGGACGAGACAGTCTCAGGAATGCATAAGTAAATAGTATCTGCAGCAGTAGGTTTTGCTGAGCACATTTTTTGCTGGGTTAGATTAGGTTCTTGTAGGTGGTAATGGTACAGAGTGCACAGATGTACATTCCTCATTTGCACTCAGCAAGAACAGGAACACATTTTAATAGGGGGACAGACTCTCAGGCAAGTATTCACACTCTTTTCATATTACATTAACCACTTCAGCCTTCAGTGTTTCTTTCACCTAATGCATCCGAGCATCTTTCACCTCCCATTAATTCGCCAATATCTTTATCCCTACTTATCACAACAAAATTATCTAGATCTTGTTTTGATTCCGCCACCAATTAGGCTTTCTTTGGGTGATACATTTTGCTAAGAATTATTTTATACTCAATGCATTTTAACTGGACAATTAACAAAAAAATTGAAAAAAAATGTATTTCTCTGCTTTCGGCCATTATAGTTTTAAAATAATACATGCTACCATAATTAAAACCCATGTATTTTGTTTGCCCATTTGTCACGGTTATTACACCATTTAAATTATACCCCTATCACAATGTATGGTGCCAATATTTTATTTGGAAATAAATGTGAATTTTTTCAGTTTAGCGTCCATCACTATTTACACGCGCATAATTAAAAAACAACAACATTAATATACTCTCTTGACATACATATTAATAAAAGTTCAGCCCTTAAGGTAACTATTTATGTATTTTTTTATGCAAAAAAATAAATAAATTGGTACTATGGGAGAGTGTGGGAGGGAAGCAATTAATTTTACATGTAAGTGTGTGTATTTTTATGAAATGAAATGTATTTAGATGTAATGTTACTATTTGGCCACAAGATGGCCTCAGTCTTTTTTTTCCCCATCCAGTAAGCGTGGGATCACGCTTACAGGAAGTAAAGGGAGGACGTGAAACTTTTTTCTTCAGAAAGATTGCGGCTTCTCATAGAAGCCGTCGCTCTTTATAATGTGGACTTAGATTAATTAATGCGTTCCCCTTCATTGATCTCCGGGCTAATGGGTGGCGGCATGGGAGCATGTGCAATTGCCCACGAGAGCGCTCAGCAGCGGGGAAGCAGCCTTTTGGAAGTAGCAGCTATGTCCAAAAAGGCTTAAAGGGTTAAAGCAAGATCTTTAAAGTGACGTAAAGCCACACAAAAAATATGAGATGAACTCACCTGCAGGGCCGGCCTTAGGTTTCACAGCGCCCTGAGCGAAACCTGATTTTTGTGCCCCCCTTCATCCTCTTCACGCATGCGCACACACACGAACTCACACACACTCACACACACAGGCCCATATGCAATTCACCTTTTCTCCTGAGATATCTCCTAGGACAGTGGTTAGCAACCTTTTTGACATCGTGACACATCACGTCAAATGCTCAGATCTCTGTGACACGTCACATATGTATTATAGAAAAAATACTATTAATAACCACGAATGGATGGAAAGAGTGCATTATCCTGAATATACTTAAAAATGAAGGCTTGAACCTTTCAGGAATATTAATAAAAACAATCAGTGGGATAGTTAGCCGCCCCCCCCCCCATTTAGAATGATAGCACCACACCGACAATTTGCACTACGCGTTATATTAGCAGTGCGCTCCCCCCCCCAAAAAAGCCCCCCGATCTCATGTGTAGGTGCCCTCAGTATAGGTTGCCAAGCATAGGTGCCCCCAGTATAGGAAGTCAGTTGAAGGTCTCCATCTCCCCCATAGTTAGCCAGGCGTAGGTGCCTCCAGTATAGGTAGCCATGTGTTGGTGCCCTCAGTAAAGGTAGCCAGCTATAGGTGCCCCCAGTATAGGAAATCCGGTGTAGGTGCCCTCAGTATAGGTAACCAGCTATTAGGCGCCCCCTTGGAAGCCGGCGCCCTGAGCGACCGCTCTGGTCGCACAGGTCAAAGGCCGGCTATGCTCACCTGGGGTTTCCCTCAGCCCCCTGCAGCCGATTGGTGCCCTCGCAGATCCGCTCCGATGGTTCAGGACCCGCCGGCGAACACTTTTGGGTTTGGCCGTCACCGGCCGACAGGCATGGGAACGCAAGTGATTGTTCGCGTTCCCAGCCTGTATATCGCCCCTATGCTGCTATTGCGGCCTCCTGGAACACACAAACTCCATGCAGATAGTGCCCTGGCTGGGATTCGAACCGGGGACCCAGCGCTGCAAGGTGAGTGCTAATAACTATGCCACCATGCCACCCAATACTTTAACAAGCTCTTTAACAAGCTACATTTTCATAGCCTGTTGTCATGTTTAACACGTATACCTGGATATAAACTAATAGATGAATGAACTGAGCTGGCATTTTTACCTCAGGAAATTAAAAAGGAAAGACTAATGATATAAGCCAAGGGGACCTTTACTCCTTCAGTGTTCTGAATGCTGCCACTCTGTTGAGAATTTTTGGCCTCCATATGACATGTAACAAATCTCAGCTTATGCAAAGTGTGAATATGTAGGGTGCTGGAGGAGTTTGGCATAGCTACCATTCCTTGTTCCAGCCTTTTATCATCCTCCATTCAGCTGCTTTGTGCCCACATGTCCTCTGCTTACTGTCAGGTCCACAAGGGTGCTGAATGTCAGTGCTAGGCAGTGAAACCCAAAATGAGTAGGATGGTGAAGAGATAGAGGACACTATCGCAAGCGAATGACAATAGGCAGGCAGCAACTGAATGGAGAATACAGCTGGAATGGGAAATATTAGCTCTAACAATTTCCCTATAGTATGTTCTGTATGTGCGCCCTTCATGTACAATGTTATTTGGAGGCCACAAAATCTTGGCATCTATATGGTAAATGTTTTAATTCGATATTGCCATTGTCAGAAACATTGCGCAGACATCTCTTATGTTCTCTGACACTGGATTTGACCTTCCATTGCTGGTGAATGCAGCTCTGTGAACATCTCTTCCACCTTAGTGATATTCCACTCAATTGCTATGAATAGAGTGCTTGGGGTGCCCCATTGTAAAACTTGCATCGGGGCCCACAACTCCTCAGCTATGCCATTGCTTAGTTACATTGGTAAGGATTCACCCCTAAGGTAAGGTCAAAGGTAAACAAGGCTGAAAATGAGATTGTGAATTAGAGAATTTGTTTACCTCTGACTTTTCATTCTTACTGTATAAATGGTATAAACATGGCGACATCAGTGTCCCGGTGGATGTGCTGGTGGATATGCTGTCTGGGCACCTAATGAATATACTGAATAAGGACGTTGTTTGGGTCGGTCTAGCAGACAAATACCAGATCCTCTGGTTAATTTCATCATTTTACCCCTTGCTTTCCACTGATCTATTTTAAGGCTAGGCATACATGACTTCAGCCGATGCTAACATGTTCTCCTGTAGTAACTGTGATGCTATTACAAACGGGGGAATCTCTGGCGTAGCTTAGGCCCTGTTCACACTTGCGTTTTGGCATGCAAACGGACCGGACCCTGATCGGATCATGACCTGATTCCGATCCGGATCCGGTCCGTTTGCATCAGGCATGCATCAGGCTGCCATCCGGATCCGTGGGCAAAAAATAGCGAAATTGTAAAAAAAAAATGATGGGGTCAGCAGAAGGTGCACCTGGTGCACCTGTAGAATCAGGTTCCTCCGCTGTAGGCCTCACCTCCACCTCCGACATTCTGCCAAACAGCTCCAGCACGTCTGTCACTGCTGCTCCATTCCAGACATGCTTGGCCCATGTGTCCCCATCCGAAATGGCCGCTTGGATACGCATAGGAAGTGGGGTAGAACATCAGGTTTTTGTAGGCAGTGTGTTCTGTGCCTTCCGTTCCCCATTGATTTCTGTGTTCCTGATGGTGCTGTCAGGCTCAGGTCCGGCTCCGGTCCGGGTGCGTGGGCCGGAGATCCGGACCCAGAAAATAAAGCATGTTGGAAAAGAGTCCGGATCCGATCCGGCTCCGGTACGTATGGAACGGGCGCGTGTGAACGTCCGCATAGACTTTACATTGCTATGCGGAACGTTCCGTTTGTACAGTATGCGGTCTGGATCAGATCCGGAAAATCCGGATAGCGAACGCTAATGTGAACCGGGCCTAAGGAGCTGTGGGCTCCAGTGTGAGTTGTACTTGGGCTCCATCAAGCACTTTATGCATGAATACTGATGTGGAGCACCAAATTCTGCCAAGGACAGCCACAGTGTAACAGAGGTGTAAGCAGAGGAGAAAAACAGCTTCACAAGATTTTCACTATTCAAGGCACATAAGAGCTATATAACGGTTGAAGGATGACCCTCTTGTCCAGTGGCCCTAGTGTGGTTGCAACCTCTGCAACCCCTACTGTGATGCCACTGATAATATATGGTAACCTCTTACTACTAAATGTATACTTTTACTGCTGTTATAACCTCAAACAGGTCACCGTGACACATTTGTGGTGAGGTTGGTATTCCGGACCATGTGAAAACATGCATCTGTATAACAAACAATATAAGGGATCTGTAGCCATAATGTGGTCACTGCTCCACATCATAGCCCACCACAAGCCGCCTCTCTATAGAACAGCAGCTGCAGACATAGCACATACGTGATAACCTAGGAAGAAAGACAACACTCTGTCAAACGTCGCTGAGATCTCCCATCTTGATAGAGATTGTCCCTGCGTGGAATAATAAGGAGTTCTGACACTTGGAAATTCCTGCAAGTCTTTTACCGTTTGCATTAGGTTAGATTTAGGTTAATATTTGGTTATATTGCACCCTCTGCTGGACAAAAAAGATTTAGCTTTTATAAGGTACTTTGGAACATACATCAAAACAGGTTGAAAAAATAAATTAACATTTTGTACAGTATGTTTATCCCGCAGGACTCAAAGCACAGGCACAGCTTAAGGTGACAATTAATGATACAATCTAGATTGTATAACTTTACTGAACAATTTAAGGTACCCATGAATGGTACAATATCTCACTAAATGCAATCTTTCGATGTTATTTGAATGATCCTAACTAATCGGAAGGCAATTATCGATTGTTCACATTTACTGAACAATTCTTTCTTCAAATTTGATCATAAAATCCAACCTTCGGACCGTTTTTATCCCATTTAGCAATTGACCAAAGACTTGTTCCTTATTGATTGCCTTCATAAATGGCAAATGTTCTATACAATTTGATCGTAAAAATCGCATCAAAAGATCACATTTGGTGAAAAAATTGTACCATTAATGAGCACCATTAATTTTTAAGGGTACAATGAGTGAATATAATTTAAATGAATACCTTAGGTAGTACCAATAGTGGGCACATTAGAGTGAGTCTGAAGCCATTTAAAAAAAAAATACTCATCTAAGGAGAGGGAATGCTCTGGGGTCCTATAGAGTCTTCCCGTTCCTCCTATGGTCCCCGAATTCCAACGCTGGCTCCCCCGCTAACAGTCTCCGAGACTCTCTGCCACTGCCTGAGGCTTTGGAAGTCTTTGGGAGCCCAAGTGCTCCGTATTGCGCATGCATGAGCACGCTGTCTTTAGTGCAATATGGAGCCGCCTGTCTTCGGGAGCACTCGGGCTTTTTTGAAGCCTGCTGCGCTGGATGTTTTCAACTGGGGATCCATCGTTGGAATGCGGGGACAATGAGAGTAACGGGAAAGCTCATTAGGACCCAAAGCCTTCCCTCTCCTTAGGTAAGTATCTGTCTTTTTTTTTTAACTGCTTGCAGATTCACTTTAAGGAAAGCAATATCCACCATGACTGCTCAATAAGCTACTGCGCTTGCTAACCCTGATGTGGTCTGCTGCCACTTTCTTAAAGTAAACCGTACATCAACTGAGCACTGAAATACATAAAATGAACCCCTGTAAATGGTGTGGGCGATTGGTGGTGGGGAACAAGAATTTAATTTGCTAGGGGGGGGGGGGGGGGTTATGGGTATGGGGGGGCCGGGATCATTTGCTTCAGCTCAGTTGTCAAATGATAGAATTCTAAGAGTTTAATAAATCAAAAAACTAAAAATGCACGACGAAAGCATGGATATCTTCTTAGGGGTACTACTGCAAAAATCTATTAACCCTTCGCACTCTTGCATGCAAATGTTCAAACAAATGCATTCACAAATTCACTCATCCAGGCCAGTGTTCTCCCCAGAATTTTTTTCCAGCCGGGTGGCATGAAAAAGTAGCCGGGTGGCATAAAGTGGGCGTGGCCATGATGTGCTGGAAAATGGGTGTGGCCATGACATTGGCGTAGCCAACTGTATTGTAAAACTAACTCAAAAGGGCCCCTTTTTCCCCAAAACAGGCAAATTGTCCTTAAAGGTTTTAAAAATTAAACACTGTTTTCCCCCCCAAAACACATAATTAGGCAGCATTTCCATTACCCCAGATGTCCAATGCAGAAACCATTACTCAAAATTTCAAAAAAGGTCAGGCTGGTGGGGTGGGTAGGTAGGTCAGGCTTGTGGCTAGTGAGGTGGATTAGTGTGTTAGGCAAGTCAGGCTGGTGGCTAGTGGGGTGGGGGGGGGGGGGTAAGTAGGTCAGGCTAGGGGGTAGTTGGGTGGGTGGCAAAGTAGGTCAGGCTGGTGGATGGTATGGTGGATGGGTGGGTAGGTCAGGCTAGTGGGGTGGGTGGGTAAATAGGTCAGGCTAGTAGGGGGGTGGCAAAGTAGGTCAGGCTAGTGGATGGGTGGGTAGATCAGGCTAGTGGATGGGTGGGTAGATCAGGCTAGTGGATGGGTAGGTAGGTCAGGCTAGTGGATGGGTAGGTAGGTCAGGCTAGTGGATGGGTGGGTAGGTCAGGCTAGTGGATGGGTGGGTAGGTCAGGCTAGTGGATGGGTGGGTAGGTCAGGCTAGTGGATGGGTGGGTAGGTCAGGCTAGTGGATGGGTGGGTAGGTCAGGCTGGTGGATGGGTGGGTAGGTCAGGCTAGTGGATGGGTAAATAGGTCAGGCTAGTGGATGGGTGGGTAGGTCAGGCTAGTGGATGGGTGGGTAGATCAGGCTGGTGGATGGGTGGGTAGATCAGGCTGGTGGATGGGTGGGTAGGTCAGGCTGGTGGATGGGTGGGTAGGTCAGGCTGGTGGATGGGTAGGTAGGTCAGGCTAGGGGGGATGGGTGGGTAGGTCAGGCTGGTGGATGAGTGGGTAGATCAGGCTGGTGGATGGGTGGGTAGGTCCGTAGGGTAGGTGCCCTCTCTCTGCTCCTTACGTGTGTTGTAAAAATCCGATCCTCGGCTGCTTCCTGAGCGTGTCCCCCAGCTGCAGCACTCGCTCCTTGCTGTCAGACAGGGCGCATGCTGCGGATCAGCAGGCATCCCGGCTGATTCTCCAGATCCCACCATCCGTCTTAGCAGTTGGCACGCGCGCCGCTGGCTGGCAGAGGGGCGGGTCCACAGCAAGGCAGCCTCCTATTGGCCGGTGGGCGGGGCGGACGCACGTTTATTGGTGGAGGACGCAGACTCATCCCGCCCAGTTCATCGCTGCTAGAGACTGGGAGAGGAGCTTCCACTGTGAGGAAACATCGGCAAAAGGTGTCCCCGGCTACAGGCTGCGCGGCGGCCATTTTCTGGAAGATCATTGCTCAGAGGATAAATACTTGGTGCCAGCGGGGTTTTAAAACAGCCGGGCGGCCCGCCCACGTAATTAGCCCTGGGGAGAACACTGCAGGCACCACTGTTATCCCTACAGCTAAGTTAAAAGCCGGGGTTTTAGTTCACAGAAGAATGCATTCTTATGCTTAGTCACCTATACTGTGCAGAAGTACCCAGGTAAACATAGGTGTCCTAACTCTGGCCCGGTAACATGCATAGTGCAGTCATGCAAACATTCATTGCATCAAACCTATCTAGGTATTAGGAGCACACATCCTGACGTCCTCTCCTGGGACAGACAGTGCATCTTATCAATCGCACAAGGGAGCTAACGTAATGTATCCATGTGCACCATGCACATACACCAGCATAAGCTGTGTGCATGCTGACAAAAAACACATACAGGGGAAGAAGGGAGTGCACTGAATTAAAACCCTAGCCACAGGGGTCAGTAACAAGAAAAAAACACATATATCCAGGCACATCGCCGCTAGTTTTAGTTTTAACTAGCGGTGATGTGCCTGGATATATGTGTTTTTTTCTTGTTACTGACCCCTGTGGCTAGGGTTTTAATTCAGTGCACTCCCTTCTTCCCCTGTATGTGTTTTTTTGTCAGCATGCACACAGCTTATGCTGGTGTATGTGCATGGTGTCCAATTAAATAAGTTATTAAGGAAAGGGAGGTGCTGAAGGGGGTGTGGCCAGAAAACAGCAAAAGTCTATTAACCTTTCTCACTCTCGCATGCAAATGTTCAAACAAATGCATTCAGAGATTTACTCATCGAGGCACCACTGTCAGGGCCGGATTTGTACTTTGCAGTGCCCTAGGCCTGCTGTCTCCAAGCGCCCCCCCAAAAAAATATAATTTGTCCAACACTCTGACTAGCGATCATTGGTTTGAATGGGCTCATTTCAGTTGTGCTGCTCTGCCCCCCATTCAGCAAATAATACCTGTAATTTGCGCTCCTGCCCGAATGTGCACAGCGGCCGATAGTGTTCTGGGCATGCATACTTGAGAAATTATGCTGATGTATGACTGGTACTTGTCAAGAATGCGTAACACTGTACTGGCCATGGGCAGGAGCGAGAAATTACAGGGAGTGCGAGTGGCCAGAGCATGTGCTGCTTCTTTGTCCTCTGTGCGACTGGCTGCAGTCGGAGCCACAAACAGGTGGCAGGGCAGTGCAATGGAGAGAAGCCCATCCAAAGCAGAGAACAGGTAAGTAGCAAACATCCCGTCAAGACCCACTTTGGATGTTCTGTTGTAATTACAGTGGACCTGAACTCAGAACTTCCTCTCTGCTCTAAAAGATAAGCAACAACATAACCTTTAAATAAAAACATTTATTTGTTACAGCTGATACAAATCCTGCAATAAATCTGCAGTGTGTCTACTTCCTGCTTTTATGGAAGCAGACATATTTTTAACATTTTGTGCTTTCAAATGAGCTTAGATGTTGTGGCAGTCAGGTGACACAGTGTAGAGATCAAATTACAACTTGTGATTAGACACAGAGGAGGGGGAATTAGACAGGCTCTCGAAATACATACATGGTACAGTTCTCTGTTTTCCTTCTGTCTTGTGCAAGAGTTCAGCTCCACTTTAAAGCATCTGAATGACATTTATTTATATATGCTGAAAAATCTATGCATCTCTTTTGAATGCTGAATGTACATATGGTTGTATGCTCTAACATATTGACAGTATATGGGAACAAAGTCTGAAGAAGGCTTATTAGCAGAAAGCTTACTCTTTTTCTTTTAAGCCAATAAATGGTATCACCCTGATTCAAAACTCTCTGCTTTTGCTGATGGCTAAGATGGTACAATGCTCTACTGCTACAGGAAAACAGAAGAATACCAAACCATACACGCTAGCGTAGAGGTAGTAACAGTTCAGGTGCAGTGCTGCTCGGATACCCCTTTTCAAAATCCGGATTGAATTCGGATCTGGATACCTAGATATCCGATCCGAATCGGATATCCGAGTTTGAAATTTTGGAACCCGAATCGGATATCCGAACCCAGTATCCCAGATATCCGCCCAGATTCGGATATCCGGGTAGAAAACCGGAAGTGGGTTTTAAATTGCCTTTAAAACGTTTTTTAGGGTAAATGAGGCATGTAGCATCATGTTTTTTTTAATGATGTGGGGACTTAAAATCCCCCCCTCAAAAAAAAAAAATTCTCTCTCTCTCAAATGGGAAATCCGAGTTTGCTCGGATAGTGCTATTCGGATTTTAAAAAAATATCCGAATTGCTATTCAAAGTTCGGATAGTGGAAAAAGTTCGGATTATCTGGGTAGTTCGGATACCCGAATATTGGATGAGCACCACTGCTTAGGTGTCCTTTAAAATGACAGTTTAGCAATGAAAGGGAAGAAAACAGCATTTTTATTCTTGCAGGTCTCATAGATGGTAGGAGCTGGAGGACAGAAAATGAGTCAAGAAAGAGTTAACTAAGGAAGAACAGAGTAAGGAAGAAGAGACCACTGCTAGCTAAGAAAAACAGTCATAAATTAGGATTAGATACATTAATTAACAACTGCTGGGGTCAGTGTCAAAGCTGTAAAAGAAACTAGCAGAGCTCAGTGATGTTTGTGAATGCCTGCATTAAAACTCAGCGGAACTTAGTTCTATCTGCTTTGTAATGTAAATCCCTTTTATTTCTCACATCCACTTGTATGTCCATCATACAGAAGAATGATTGTTATAACACATCAAGAAGTGAGAGAGAGAGAAGCAGGGTTTGGGGAACTCTGGAATTCAGCTATTAGTGCAGAACAGGGCGCTGGCTGGCTGCGCTGTGGGACCAGAAGAGATTATTTACTTTGACATATGACCTCTTCTCTCTGCAAGTCATGCAAGTCTTATCTTATCTAATTGTATCGCCCTAGGCCGTGGCCTTTCTGGCCTTTCCAGAAATCCAGGCCTGACCACTGTTATCCCTACAGCTAAGTAGTGTTACTAGTGTTACAGGGCCAGAGTTAGGACACCTATGTTTACCTGGGTACTTCTGCGCAGTATAGGTGACTAAGCATAAGAATGCATTCTTCTGTGAACTGAGACCCCAGCTTTTAACTTAGCTGTAGGGATAACAGTGGTGCCTGGATGAGTGAATCTGTGAATGCATTTGTTTGAACATTTGCATGCGAGAGTGCGAAGGGTTAATAGATTTTTGCTGTTTTCTGGCCACACCCCCTTCAGCACCTCCCTTTCCTTAATAACTTATCTAATGTCCTAAATAGCTTGGATAAATGTGTTTTTACTTAGGGGTACTACTGATAAAAGATTTTGAAGGCCTTGCTTTATTTTGCTTTATTATATTATTGGACACTCTGGCCATGTTTGAGATGGGCTCTACTGAGGTACTGTGAGTACAGTATGTAACTTTTTTCTTTAATTTAGGTTGTCTTTACGTTTCACAGTATTCATATAACTTTTCTAACTTACTCACTGGTTCATATTAATTTTCTAACTTAAGAAAAACATTTTTTTAAACTGGGATCGGCACTCAGTGAAGGGTCAAGCACTCTTCTCCCTCTCCTCTCCAGAAGTGTCCCTTCCAGGTCTCTTTGGATTCCGCAGGAATTTAGCAGAATCACAGGGTTTAAGATCAACTCTGCCAAATCAGAGGCAATGACAAACCATGACTATTTGGAACAGGAAAGTTTCTAGGATAAATTGCACCCAGGGCGAGGGTGTAAAAATTGCGCCCCCCCCACCCCCACCCCGTGGACTCGGGAACCTTACTCTTTAGGAACAGAAACACAGCCACAGGTCACAAGTAAATCTGCCTACTTTCTAGTGACCAGCCGCTCATCCAGGAGGAAGCAGGAAAACACCCAGGCGAGGAGAGCCCGGAAAGCCGACTCCTCCATGAGTGCTGCACACTCACAGCGTGCAGTACCGCTACAAGACATCAGGTGTCATCATGCGGTGGTGACATGATGACGACTTGAAGTCTGACGCAGGCAGCCTAGGAGGAGTCAAGAAAGGTGATCGCGCTGGTAATTTTCTTTCTTCTTCCATTTGGCTGCACTGCGCATCACCAGCTCCCTAGCGGTAATGTCCTTCTGCCTGCGCCCCCCTTCATCTACTTGCTGGTCTGCGCCCAGTGCGGTCGCCCTGCCCGCACTGCCAAAGAAACGGCCCTGATTTGGAACTTCCAACTGCAATCTTGATCTCTGAAGTTTGCTTCAGACTAGTTGTCCTCTACTTCAGTGCTTGTTGGCCACAATTCTTTATGCATAGTTCTCAGAATATTACTGTCTAACTTTTCATCAAAAAATCTACTATTTAAAGTCACCAGTATTGATATTGGTTTCAAATTATGGGATTCTGAACTAATACTGGCCAGTCTATAACCTCTAACAATATTTTACGAGTGAACTGTTGTCACTTTGATCCTTGCTGCAAAGGTGATGGTTCTCTAGCTGAGCATTTATCTACATTTGATAGAATTTTAATATATTGGTTTATACTACTATTCATATTAGTGAGAAATATTAGTATTAGTGAGAAATATATATATTTCTTATATTTATAGTATATATTTTTCTCCCTTTTCACCAAAACATGTTTTTCCACTAAGCAGTATCAGAGGAGCCACATCCCCTGGGGAAACATCTTTGAAATGTAATTTATAGTCACCTAATATTGTTCCATTTATTTGTTCGGTGGTAAAACTGTTGTTCTCCTGTTTTGCAAAAACTTCAATAAAAATGTTAAAAAAAACAAAATAAGTAGTCAGTCAGTAAGGCATGTTTAACCAATGAACGGGACTTAATTTTAAGTCACTTTGAGTGGACTTTACTATAAGTACATTAATGCGTTACACATGAGAAATAAATTATTATAACATCGTGGCTTTTCGGTACATGTTCACTCGATGAGATCCCACTTTCATTAGAAAGCCATAGCCATGCTGTGGATATAGACCTGTGTCATGCACGTACTCTTGCAATCTGATGTTATAACACATTATGTTCTTACTGCAGCCAGTTGTGAACTTCCAAAACTAATTGTAAGCTCAGAATGTGCTTCTCTGCAGCCATAGCAAAACTACTTATTTTAAATTACAGACCGCCCAGAAATTCCCATCTTTCTGCCTGATTAGTTAGCTGTACAGAGCAGAAGCCCCTATTACCCTGTTTGTAAACACTCAGTAACTGAATATCAGCAGGCTGTGTTACACATCTGGTGGTTTCTAGCAGCAATCAATTGGAATTACCGTGTTTATATGCACATGTAAACAGGTAAGCAAGCTGAAATAGCGCTTGCAATTCTTGCAATATGTACAGCAGAACTACGGTAAATGGTTACGTTTTCCTTAAAGTGGAATTTCCCATTGCTAGCTTATGTACAGTATTTATTTTTCTCTACATGTAGACTGGCAATCTTGTCTGAAAAGCAGTTCCTGTGAATCCCAAGAGAAAATAACAGCATGACTCTTGGTTATTGTAGCAGATCTGATAGACAGCCACAGATTGATGGTGAAACTGAATAACAGGGGAAAAAAGAGCAGAAGCAAAGTATAGTGAAAGTGAAAAAGCCTTATAAAGATGTTGGCTGGAACAAATAATGAAAAAGTGTCTTAGGGCCCTTTTCCACCAGCGCGTTTGCGCTGGCTGAATCGCAAAAACGCAAACCGCTAGCGATTTTACAATCGCTACGGTTTGCTTTTTAACATGGGAATCGCGGTAGGTCATTTCCACTACCGCGATTCGTTTTTGCCGGGAACGCGAACGCGCGGGGGAGCGATAATTGCCGCAATTTTGCTATGCAGTGCATAGCATAGCAAAATCGCGTCCGCGAACGTCGGGGAATCGCCGGTAATTGCGATTCAGCAATCGCTAGCGTCCACGCTGAACGCTAGCGATTGCTGAATCGCAATTACCGGCGATTCCCCGACGTTCGCGGCAGCGATTTTGCTATGCTATGCATTGCATAGCAAAATCGCTGCAATTATCGCTCCGCCGCGCGTTCGCGTTCCCGGCAAAAACGAATCGCGGTAGTGGAAATGACCTACCGCGATTCCCATGTTAAAAAGCAAACCGTAGCGATTGTAAAATCGCTAGCGGTTTGCGTTTTTGCGATTCAGCCAGCGCAATTGCGCTGGTGGAAAAGGGCCCTTAGTGACAGTCCTGCAAAAATACTATACAGTTTGACTATTGCTTGACAAGTCAGCAGTCTTCCATTTCTTCACTTTAATAAATTTACAACTAGTAGTTATCAGGTAACTGTGCTTACCTCAGCTTCCCCAGACTTCCTACATCACTAGCATTACAACTAGTGGTCACATGACTGAGCTGACCCAGCTTTCTTATATTTCCTCCAGCTCTAGCATTACATCTAGTGATCACGTGACTGTGCTTACCCCAGCTTCCCTGGACTTCCTCCACCACCACCATTAGCACTAGAGATCACATGACCGTGCTGACCCCAGAGTTCCTGAAGCCCTAGCATAAGACAAGACAAATAACCTTATATCGCGCTTTTCTCCTGGCAGACTCAAAGTGCCAGAGCCTAAAGTCTCCTACTGAATAGGTGCTGGATTACTGAACATACAGAGCTGAGATTTGAACCCCGGTCTCCTGTGTCAGAAGCAGAGCCCTTAACCATTACACTATCCAGCCACAAGCATAACATCTAGTGATCACATGACTGTGCTTACCCCAGCTTCCCAAGACTTCTTCCACCACTAGCAAGCCTTACCACTACAGATCACATGACTGACCCAGCTTCCTTATACTTCCTCCAGCCCTAGCATCATCACTAGAGATCACATGGCTGTGCTTCCCCAGACTTTCTCCACCTCTAGCAAGCATTACCACTAGAGATCACATGCCTGTGCATACCCCAGCTTCCCCAGACTTCCTACATCACTACATCCCTAGCATTACAACTAGTGATCACATGACTGTGCTTACCCCAGCTTCCCAAGACTTCTTCCACCACTAGCAAGCTTTACCACTACAGATCACATGACTGACCCAGCTTCCTTATACTTCATCCAGCCCTAGCATTACATCTAGTGATCATATGACAGTGCTTCCCCCAGCTTCCCCAGACTTCCTCCACCGCTAGCATTACCACTACAGATCCCATGACTGTGCTGACCCAGCTTTCTCATACTTCCTCCAGCCCTAGCATCACCACTAGAGATCACATGGCTGTGCTTCCCTAGACTTTCTCCACCTCTAGCAAGCATTACCACTAGAGATCACATGACTGTGCATACCCCAGCTTTCCCAGACTTCCTACATCACGACATCCCTAGCATTACAACTAGTGATCACATGACTGATCCAGCTTTTTTATACTTCTTCCAGCCCTAGCATTGCATCTAATGATCAAGTGACTGTGCTAACCCCTACTTCCCAGACTTCCTTCAGCTCTAGCATTGCAGCTAGTGATCACATGACTGTGCTGATCCCAACTTTCCCAAACTTTCTCCACCCTTAGCATTCCAACTAGGGATCACATGACTCTGGTGATCCGAGCTTCCACAGACTTCCTCCACCCATAGTATTGCAACTAGTGATCACATGGCTGTGCTGACCTCAGCTTTACCACACTTCCTCCACCACTAGCATTTTCACTAGGGATCACATGACTGTGCTGACCTAGCTTCCTTATACTTCATCCAGCCCTAGTATTACATCTAGTGATCACATGACTTTGCTTCCCCCAACTTCCCCAGACTTCCTCCACCACTAGCAAGCATTACCACTAGATATCACATAACTGTGCTGACCCAATTTCTAAGGAAATTTCTATTAAAAATGGGACTAGGCAGGGATGTCCTCTCTCACCACTGCTGTTCACAATGTGTATGAAGCCCTTTGCCTCCGGGGTTTGTATCTCCTCTGATATACAGGGAAGAACGATGGGAAACGAGGAATTCACAATTTCACTTTTTGCAGACACTGTTCTCCCTCTCCTCTCCAGAAGTGTCCCTTCCAGGTCTCTTTGGGTTCCGCAGTCCCAGGGTTTAAGATCAACTCTACCAAATCAGAGGCAATGACAAACCATGACTATTTGGAACTTCAACTGCACTCTTGATCTCTGAAGTTTGTGAAGTTTGCTTCAGACTAGTTGCCTCTACTTCAGTGCTCGTTCACAATTCTTTATGCATAGTCCTCCGATTATTACTAACTTTTCATCAAACGATCTACTATTTAAAGTCACCAGTATTGATATTGGTTTCAAATTATGGGATTCTGAACTAAGACTGGCCAGTCTATAACCTCTAACAATATTTTACTAGAGAACTGTTGTCACTTTGATCCTTGCTGCATAGGTGATGGTTCTCTGGCCATAGCTCCTAACTGTCCCTTTTTCGGAGGGACAATCCCTTTTTGGGAGCCCTGCCCCTCTGTCCCTCTTTCACCCTCATTTGTCCCTCTTTCAGGACTTTGTCCCTCTTTCTATGTAAACATATATATTTCTCTACTAAACATGTGTTTGATTGACTCTAAACGTTATTCCCAACTTTTAAATTGATATATTACTGATTATAAAATGTTACTATGAAGGAAAATGAACCAGGATAGAAAGGACCAGTGTGGTTTGAATTATAAAACAACATATCTTTCTTATGAAATCTTTATGGTATGCGTGACTAGAGGCGTGCCGGGGGCATGGCCAGGGTGTGACAGGGGTGTGGCTTAAGTGTCCCGTTTTCTCATCTAAAAAAGTTGGGAGGTATGCTCTGGCTGTGCATTTATCTACATTACATTACACTAACATTACAACTAGAGATCACATGGCTCTGCTGACCCAGCTTTCTTATACTTCTTCCAGCCCTAGCATTACCAGTGATCACAATACTGTGCTGACCTCAACTTTACCAGACTTATACCACCTCTAGCATTATGATTTCAACACCTCCAGGGATCGTCAAAGATTGAATCAAGGCTAAGTGTTATTATTTGATCCAGTCTCTGAAGAAGTGGCATTGTGAAGACACAAAATGCACATGAGGCCTTTGTTGATCTATGCAATAGCTGTGATTTTTTAAATTGATAGTTATTTGACTCTACATATTCTATCCAAAACATTAAAAGCTATATTTTAATATTCCCTGCTTACTCCATGGAAACCCCTTTTTGTTTTATTGCTGTTGTTTTGATATGGACTCACTCACTATAAAAACATTACATTTTAGGCTAATTACTGTATTTCTTTGGTGACTAGTCATCAATGAGGAGGGATGCAGAACTCAAGCTTCTCATTACAAAACACTATTAGTGAAATGGAATAGGTTCTGCTGTTTTTTTTGACCAGCTCACAGTAAATTTGTCTAGTATAAATGTCTTTCCTAACAGGAGAAGGGGAATGATAAAACATGCACTACAGGAAAGGGCAGTCTTCCCATTCACTGCATAGTGGGCAGAACTTTTAGTGAGCTTGCAGGAGTTTCATAAGCATTTTGGCTCTGCTCTAAATAGAATAAGCGTGGATAAGACGGTTGCGTTTCTCTCTGACATGTTGCTGTTTAACTCCGGAGACCTAAGGTTCCTAGTTATGGCTGAGGCTGACGTGTTGAAGAATGCAAGTATTCTGCATGACGCTAAAATATTGCTATAGCCAAAGTGTTACCACATCTCCTAACTACAGCTGTCGCCTTTCCAGATCTAATGAATTACGCCTTCAGCTAAAAAAATGTGATCATTGTTTTCCACTGCAGAGCACTCCACACCCTGAAGATGCCTGTAGATGTTATCAGTGCATATTAGCTTCTCTGTAATCATACTATATGGATTGAGGCCGTCTGACTGTCTCACAAAGCAGCAGAAGAAGAAATTATCTTCTACTTCAAGAAACAGCAGAAGGAAATAATGTGCAGAATTACATAAACAAGGCATACTATCATTATTTAGCTATGGTACAAAAACATCATTGATTTTGATACAGGACAATACAATTCTTGCTATTAATATACTGTATGTCTATCAGGTGTGGACGGGTCCTAAACGTCTGCCTCTCATAAGTGCCATGCGGATGCAATTTGAACACAGCTGAATGGCATCGGTTGTAACACCACGCGTGTCAAGTGCTGACAAGCCGTAGTGTTACTGCGCGGCAGAGAACTGCGACATGTCACATCTGAGCACGGCTGTGGCCACGCTCAGATGTAACTCCATGGGGGGGGGTCCACCTGTCTAGCATCGTTACTGAGCACTAACAATCACCTCGGCCAAGGTAGGAGAGCAACTGAAAGGCGGCAAATACACTTTATTTCCTGCACACAAATTCACATTGTGCACAATCCATATGCAGATCTGTGCAGAAAAAAATCTACACAGCGGTGTTGTCAACTTCTGCATGCTGGACAATGTTTTTATGGCGTTTGTATGTTTTTTTTGTTAAAGTGCACCAGAGATCAACTTGAAAAACCTGATACTTACCCGGGGCTTTCTCCTGCTGCATAAACACACGACGTCACGTGCGAGTCCCTTGCCGTCCTCCCGTGGTCTGCTGTTCAGCCACGATCAGCCATAGTAACTTGTTCTGTCGCGTCCAGTCTGGGTCTTCTGCGCATGTGCGAACCTACTGCGCATGTGCAGTACACCCGGACTGACATCACTGAGCAAGTTACCGGGGCTGATCACAGCTGAACGGCAGAGGGACTCACACGTGTTTATGGGGCGGGAGGAAGCCCCAGGTAAGTATCAATTTTTGCTAGAAGTTGATCTCTGGTTTCCTTTAATGTCAATAGGAACAAAAAAAAAAAAACGCAATTACGCATGCAAACTTGCATGTCAAAAACAGATGTATAAGTACGTGAATTCACATTGGTATGCGAATTGGCATCAGAAAAAAGCATGCAAATGCACATGCTTCTAGTGGAGATGGGCCGTAATCTTCCTGGCAGACAAATGCGCTATGCTGCATACCTCTGCTGGCTCCCAATGCATGTCACGTTATCGGGAGCTGCAGGTACGGAAGTATAAAGCATGCAGCTGCTGGGTGGAATGGAAGAGACATGACGCAGAGCTGGACCTCGTAAATATTCCACTGCTCCACTGCTCTGCTCTTACTATCTAGTATTTATATAGTGCCAACATCTTCCGCAGCACTTTACACAGTATACAGTATATAGTCTTGTCACTAACTGTCCCTCAGAAGAGCTCACAATCTAACCCTTACTATAGTCACGCCTGGATGCACAAGCAGCAGAAAAAGAGCAACCCACAGGTGTAATGAATCTTTCCACTTATCAGGTTACTGAAGCTGAAATGTCAGTACTCTCCAAAGGCCTGTCATTCTGCCCTGCGAGACCCATAAACAGGATTGCACTCTGTGGAGATATGGAGGAATTTTTCAGAAAGCTGCGACTCAAGGAACACTACCATGATAAGGAAGCCTGTGATACGATGGATAATGGACCAAAACGCACCAGATCTAAAAAGAAGAAAAAAAGATGGACCCCCAAAGAAGGAGAAAACCCGACCCTGCATAAATACATCAACAAATTCAGACGCAGAATCTCTGACAGGATCCTGAGTAAAAGAAAGACACCAGTGGCGGCGCCACACTGGGGCTTACCCAGGCTTCAGCCCCAGCTGGCGACCTATCAGCCCCACCTAAAGCCCCCCCAGCGGGCACTGCAAGTTCCTATTTTGCTGTTCACACAGACAGGCAAAATAAGGAGGAGGAGGACTGTCTAGAGGAGGGCCTGGCTGACTGACAGTGATCAGTCTCCGCTCCGGCCGGCCCGGGTCATAGATGCTGGCAGACACGCAGAGCAGCCCGCAAGGGTACGTTCATGGTGGGCTGCTGGCGTATACATTTGTGTCACGTGACGACGTCTGGCGTCACGTGACACGTCCAGCGCGCTCGCCTCGCCCGCCCAGGCAGCTTCAGTTGCCGCCAACGGCCGAATAGGGAGCAGGCCTGCGTTACTGTGAGTGACTGGCTGCCAGCACTCACACCCCCCACGGACAGCACAGCAGACAGGCAGCATGCACAAAAGTCCGAGCCTCCAACTCTCCAAGGACTCGGTATAGTCGGACTGGAGCCAGGCAGCTCAGCAGCAGCAGCAGCAGGAGGATTGGAGGGAGGAAGACTGAAGGTGGGTGGACAGCCAGCCAACTGCCAATTTTTTTTTGCACCAGCCAGGCCAGAGGTGCCCTGCGGCCCCCAGCCCACCACCACCATCCAGGTCTAAACTGCCTTGGGGGCCCCCAGACAACCACCACCAGCAGCCAGGCCTGAGGTGCCCCAGCCCACCACCACCATCCAGGCCTGAGCTGCCCTAGGGCCCCCAGCCCACCACCACCAACCAGGCCTGAGCTGCCCTGGGGCCCCCAGCCCACCACCACCAGCCTGGCCTGAGCTGCCCTAGGGCCCCTACCCCACCACCATCCAGGCCTGAGCTGCCCTGGGGCCCCCAGCCCACCACCACCAACCAGGCCTAAGCTGCCCTGGGGGACCCCCAGCCCACCACCACCAGCCAGGCCTGAGGTGCCCTAGGGCCCCTACCCCACCACCACCACCATCCAGGCCTTAGCTGCCCTGGGGCCCCCAGCCCACCACCACCAACCAGGCCTGAGCTGCCCTGGGGGGCCCCCAGCCCACCACCACCACCATTCAGGCCTGAGCTGCCCTGGGGCCCCCAGCCCACCACCACCAACCAGGCCTGAGCTGCCCTGGGGGCCCCCCAGCCCACCACCACCACCAGTCAGGCCTGAGCTGCCCTAGGGCCCCCAGATCACCACCACCATCCAGGCCTGTGACCTTCAGCTCAGCCCACCAACAGTCAAGCCTGAGCTGCCCTGGGGCCCCCCATCCCACCACCACCAGCCAGGCCTTAGCTGCCCTGGGGCCCCCAGCCCACCACCACCAGCCTGGCTACATATACTGGGGACAGCTATACACCTGGCTACCTATGCTGGGGACACTGGCTGTCTGTCATTATGTGCATTTACTGGTGAAAAGTTGTCTCTTATGTGCATTTACTGGGGAAATGCTGTCTGTCATTATGTGCATGAACTGGTGAAAAGTTGTCTCTTATGTGCATTTAATGGGGAAATGCAGTCTGTCATTACATGCATTAACTGGTGAAAAGTTGTCTCTTATGTGCATTTACTGGGGAAACGCTGTCTGTCATTATGTGCATTTACTGGTGAAAAGTTGTCTCTTATGTGCATTTACTGGGAAAATGCTGTCTGTCTCTTATGTGCATTTACTGCGGAAATGCAGTCTGTCATTACGTGCATGAACTGGTGAAAAGTTGTCTCTTATGTGCATTTACTGGGGAAATGCTGTCTGTCTCTTATGTGCATTTACTGCGGAAATGCAGTCTGTCATTACGTGCATTTACTGGTGAAAAGTTGTCTCTTATGTGCATTTACTGGGGAAACGCTGTCTGTCATTATGTGCATTTACTGGTGAAAAGCTGACTCTTATGTGCATTTACTGGTGAAAGGCTGTCATTATGTGCGTTTACTTCATTTTTTTAATGTAACTACGTTAGCTGGTACAACTACATTACAGTTAGCCCCGCCCACATGACGTCATGACCACGCCCAATTTTTGACCCCCCCCGCCAAGCCCGGCCTGCCAGCCCTTGTGCCCCCTTTGAGCCCCCCCAAAAATCTGAAGCTGGAGCCGTCACTGAAAGACACTGGCCCAGAACGTAACACCACAGGAGCGACAGGCCATCAGATCCCTTAAAGGGAAGGTTCAGGGAGGGTGGGGAAAAAATAAAAATCAATTTCCACTTACCTGGGGCTTCCTCCAGCCCGTGGCAGGCAGGAGGTGCCCTCGCCGCCGCTCCGCAGGCTCCCGGTGGTCTCCGGTGGCCGACCCGACCTGGCCAGGCCGGCTGCCAGGTCGGGCTCTTCTGCGCTCCAAGTCCTTGTACTTCTGCGTCCCACGCCGGCGCTCTGACGTCATCGGACGTCCGCCAGGCTGTACTGCGCATGCGCAGTAGTTCTGCGCATGTGCAGTACAGCCCGGCGGACGTCCGATGACGTCAGAGCGCCGGCGTGGGACGCAGAAGTACAAGGACTTGGAGCGCAGAAGAGCCCGACCTGGCAGCCGGCCTGGCCAGGTCGGGTCGGCCACCGGAGACCACCGGGAGCCTGCGGAGCGGCGGCGAGGGCACCTCCTGCCTGCCACGGGCTGGAGGAAGCCCCAGGTAAGTGGAAATTGATTTTTATTTTTCCCCACCCTCCCTGAACCTTCCCTTTAAGGAGAATAAGGACATTATTATTAAACCAGCGGATAAAGGTGGTGCCATAGTCATAATGAACACCAGTGACTACATCCAGGAGGCACAAAGACAATTATCCAACACCGCTCACTATGCCAAATTACAGAAGGACCCCACAAAAGGCTACAGGATGGCACTCTATAGGATGGTTAACAGATTGCCTGCAAACATCAGACTACATGTAAGGACCCTTATCCCTGAAGAGCCTAGAACAGCCTGCTTTTACATGCTTCCCAAGATCCACAAAGAGGGAAACCCAGGCAGGCCCATAATCTCAGGGAGCGGAACTCTTACAGAGAACATCTCAGGCTGGCTGGAAAACATCTTGAAACCTCTTGTCTGTAAAAGACCCAGCTACATACAGGATACCACCCACCTCCTGAACAAACTGACAGCCATTGGCCCAGTACCTGAGGGAACCATACTGGCCACGATGGATGTGGAGTCCCTGTACACGAACATTCCCCATGATGATGGTATTGCGGCCTGCCGTAAATATCTTCAGGGTCAGGGCATACCTGTAAAGCCTATTGCTGGACTGATCAAATTCATTCTCACTCATAATTATTTCACTTTTGGACAGGACCTCTATTTACAGCAGATGGGCGTGGCAATGGGTTCGCGATTCGCACCACAGTATGCAAATCTCTTCATGGCCAAAATCGAAGAGGAATACCTCAATGCATGTGGCATAAAACCCATGGCCTACTTCCGCTTCATTGATGATATTTGAATCATCTGGTCCGCAAGTGAGGATGATCTTCTCCAGTTCCACAGGAACTTCAATGCCTTCCATCCTACAATCAAATTGAAACTTACCTACTCTCACACAGAGATTAACTTTCTGGACACCACCATATACATCAGGGGTAACAACATACAAACCTCTGTGTATCGCAAACCTACAGACCGTCCCACATACCTAAGATATGACAGTTTTCATCCTAAGCACATTAAGAACTCTATAATTTACAGCCAAGCAATAAGGTACAACCGGATTTGTTCTGACAGGATGGACAGAGACAAGCACCTGGATCGCCTTAAGAACACTTTCATTAAACAAGGTTACAGTCCTCCTATGGCTGAGGCCCAAATTAGGAAAGCCAGCAACATCCCCAGGACTGAACTCCTGAAATATAAGCAAAACCAGAAAGAGGAACGTGTCCCTTTGGTTGTCACCTACAACCCACACCTGGAAATCTTAAGGAGGATTGCTAAGGAACTACATCCCATTTTACACAAGGATCACAGATTGAGAACGATATTCCCTAAACCTCCACTCTTGTCATATCGGCAACCACACAATCTAAAACAGATGATTGTCAGGAGTTCTTTGAATAGGCCTCAACAAAACGGAACATCACCCTGCCGACAAAAAATATGTGGGACCTGCGGACACATTTACTCCACTGACAGGGTAACGATACCAGGTTCACAACAGGAGTACAGAGTACAAGGTACATTTTCCTGTGGTTCCACCAATCTGGTGTACCTGATCATGTGTGCTAAATGCCCCAATGTTATGTACGTGGGAGAAACTGGACAAACTCTGCGCAAACGTATGAATGGCCACAGGCACACTATTAATGATACCAAATCTGGACTCCCAGTTGCTACACACTTTCGGTCCAACGGACACAGCGTGGATGATCTTCGTGTCACTGCCCTGAAGGGTGGCTTCAAAACGTCAAATGATCGATTAATAGCAGAAACAAAATTTATAAATTGGTTCAAGGCTGTGCAGAATGGTTTGAATAAGGACAACAACTTTCTATATTGGTATGAGACTGATGACATTTTAACTTTTCTCAGCCATTATAGCTGAACTTGTGAACTAAGAATTTACGATACCTCTGTGTCAGTTCAACTCCCAGGTATGTGAGCAAGTAGTAAACAAGGATTCTTATCTTGGCTTACAACCTCTAACCCCAGGTCGATGGTCTGTGTGAATTAAGGCATCTTAATGACATGTATTTATGCTTGAAAAAAATATCTGTTTTCCCTTTTGATGTTGCATGTATATAAGCTGTCTGTACCACCAGTTTGCAAACTAACAGGATATAAGCCAGACGAAGGCTGCAAGGCCGAAAGCTTGCTTATTTTATTCATTTTTAGTTAGCCAATAAATGGTATCATCCTGATTTAAAACTTCTTGCTTTTACTATAGTCATACATCCATCATAGTCTAGAGCCAATTCATTTAGAGGGAAGCCAGTTAAAGACACTGAAGCCGAAAAAAAAATCATAATGATGTAATGAATTGTATGTGTACTACGGATAATTAATAGAACATTAGTAGCAAAGAAAATAGTCTCATATTTTTATTTTCATATATATATATATATATATATATATATATATATATATATATATATATATATATATATATATATATATATATATATTTTTTATAACATTGCACCATTCTCTAATATTTGCAATTTACACAGTACACTCAGCAGTCTAAATTATTTCACAGAGCAGGCTAGTGAACTTTTGAACTTTACTCTGCAGAAAAAAACAAATACTTGACAGACACTTGAGATAATAAGCTTCACGAGACAGAGCTTTCTGCGACTAAGTCGTGGAGCTCAGATAAGCTCTTTTGCTTAGATAACAACTGGAGTTTCTTAACTCTTCCTGTACTGGAAACAATATGCCTCATATCTTTGCTGCTAATGTTTTATATCTTAGATGTACTACACATAGAAATCATATCACAAGTGTATTTTTACTTTAGATTCACTTTAAGTTATCTGTATGTTTTTGGGATGTGGGTGGAAACCAGAGTGCATGGAGGAAACCTACACAGACACGGGGAGAACATACACACTTCTTGCAGATACTGTCCTGGCTGGGATTCAATCTGGGGAACCAGTGTTGCAAGGCAAGCGTGCTAACCACTATGCCACCGTGTTGCAATGTGCAGATAGGGTGTCAGGGGAAGGGGGGGGTGTAGTTATGCGTGTTTTACCAGCCACACGGAGGGGTTTATAAGCAAGAAGCTCAAATAGACAATGGCCCATAGCCTGTTAACTTTTCTCCAAGGAGATAATTTTAAACCTTACCAATAAAATAAGTTTAAAGTTCTCACTATACAAGAAATTTCTCAGAATAAGTTTGAGATTATTATTATTATTTTTTTTTACCTACCGTACTTTTTAGTATTTTTTCTTTTTGCTGATTTTTTTTTCTTTTTCATCAATTGCCAATTGCTGAAAATTGAAGAGAACAAGTTAATTGGATTGGGGGCTATGTATCAACCAGAACCCCTGTCATTCTCTGGATAGGATGGCAATGTACTGTTGTTCATGATTACAATGATGCACATTTGAAGCTCTTGGGGGCAACATAAAATGGCAAGGGGGATTGCATCTGTTCCGCGAGCCTCACGTTTGACACCTGTGCATCAGAGGAAAAAATGTCTTCATTACAGTTTACAGACATCCTAAAAAATTAATTGGATGAACGTTCAGGGAGCACAGAAAGAGTTAAAGCATCTGTCTTTTCCTGTACAGGCAGAGACTCAGCATCACTGTGAGTCACACCTACTGATAAGGCACTCCTACAAATAGTTACACTCTGATGTAGCTAAATAAGCAGTTGGTTTCTACAGCATTTTTAAGAGGAATTAAAACTTTTCATTGTGTGCTATGCAAGCAGTCAGGTCCACTTTAAAAAAAATAGTAGTCTCTCAGGCAGACAGACTGTCTCAAAGGGAATCACTGCCATGAGCCTTTCATTACCTTGCTACGGATAGCAGGTGTACTGTATTATATGGTTAATACAGTCACGGCCGAAATTGTTGGCACCCTAGAAATTTTTCCAGAAAATCTAGTCTTTCTCACAGAAAAGTATTGCAGTAACACATTTTGCTAAACACATGTTTATTCCCTTTGTATGTATTGGAACAAAACAAAAAAGGAAGGAAAAAAAAGCAAATTGGACATAATGTCACACAAAACTCTATAAATGGGCTGGACAAGCTGTATTAAAATAGACTGGACAAATGTACCAAGTGACATTAGTACATTTCTTCTAAGGGCATTTGTCACAGAAAAAATATTTACACCCACCAGTCAAGGAAAAATAAAATATTCACAATTGAGTGAAAGAATGCCAAAATCGGTAATCAAAGTAAACAGAGTTGTCCATTGAAAAAAAATCTGAAAAATGTTCCTGTCTTTATCTAGATGCCGGTTTCTAAACAATGTCTCAGCTTTTAGAAGAAACCCCTAGAGTTTCAAGGAAGGAGTAGTCTGTTCATGCATCAGCGTGGGTTATGGTGGGTTCCCTCTCAAGGGTGGGAGAGATTTTGTGCAGCTGCAGGGAGTTCCCTGACCTCCTTGTCTATTAAGAATATTGGCAATGATAATGCACACATTAACAAATAATTGCATACTTAAACAATGAAACAGAACAGTACAGTAAAAAGATTTTTCTTTTGGCACCTAGTAATCCCTAAAGTCTGTGAAGCTAGCGGCCAGCAAAATAGTTTACTGCATGACATTACTGGAAGTTTTCTAGAAATCCACAATCTGTGACAAAACACTTTCTAAGCAGCCAGTTCTGCTGCAGGGGTTCCCAGGGGCCGGGTGTGTGGAAGATTCCAGTCTTGCCTTCTCTAACCAGAAGTACAAACCGTCATGCAGGAAGAGGGAACTGAGAAGACAAGCCTCTGCTACACCTCCTGTCACACAAAGAATTTACGAGTAACCTTCTTCATGCTTCTCACCACACTGGTCCTTTCTGTCATCACTACTACTCAATAACATTAGTAATCCAAAATACATGATAGAATAACTTAGTGTTTGCACAATATGAATATAATTCCAATAGATAAATAGCAGATATGAAAATAAAAACCCAAAGAGACAGTGGAGGAAAAAAGGAACTGTCCCTCAAAAAGAGGGATGGACGGGAGCCTTGGCAGGTATCCTGCATCTGTCAGAGTTGCAATCCAGGGGGACTGTGCAGGGGTGAGCCCACAGATGACAGTTGACTGGTAGGTGAACTTGGCACAAGCAAAGGATAGGCAAAGTCAGGTTTATGACTGACTATAGCAGACAGATGAAGGTAAATGCAATCAAGATTGGAACTAACAGTGTTCATGGAAGTACTAGTAGGTTTCTAGTATACAGTAGAGCCATTTTTTTTACTATGGTGCGAGCCAATTTGACAATCCAACCTTTTTGCCGATTGCAACAACACCACGATAACATGAAAATCGTGGTGCTGTTTTTCCACTAGTGCGATTCGTTTTTCACCTTTCACAATTGCTAGTCTGTGCGATTTTCAGTGCGTTTGCGCTCGTACCAGACGCATTGCGGCACAATCATGGTGAAATTGCAGTACTGGAAATGAAAGGAAATGTGATTGCATTGCAGCGTAATTGTGCATGCAACCGTGTTACCTAGTGTAAAGAGACCCTAAGGCAGCCTGGTTACTGATTATCACACAATCCTCTTCTTTAGACAGTTAAGGAACCCATACATCTACCGATTCTCGTGGCCGATCAACCATTAGACAGATCTCAATCTGATCGGAGAGAGATCTGTTGGCTGATAAACCGTTGATTCCCAACAGATTTCAGCATGAAATCATTTGGCAATCAGCATTGTGAAGCTGCCTCATCACCTCTGGCTGCTGTCCCCCTAGTGTAAATGTACCAGTGCCCCTGCATTAATACACTACCTATTATCCACTGCCTGCCTATGTGTCCGGACTCCTCTTCCACATTCACACCGAACGTGGCTGCTTACTGGCCCTGCATGTAATGAGCCGGCAGCAACGTGAGGCCCGAATGCGGAAGTGGAGTCTGGACACAACGGTGGATGGCGGACACAACGGTGGATGGCGGACAGGTACAGTATTAATGTAGGGGCACCAAGGGAGGGGGGCTACATGTACACTAGGGGGGATAGTGGCTGGGGGTTTTCTGTTGCGTTCGCCGTGCTCTCGAGAAGGGTGGCTCTGTACTACACATGGGTGAGCATACACTCATGCCTGCACAGTACAGACCTGCCTGTCTTCAGGAGCACTTGGGCTCCCAAAGCCTTCCGTGGCGGCAGATTCAAACGGGTGACAGCACTGGAACGAGGGGACCGTGAGAGGAGTGGGGAGGCTCTATAGGACCTAGAGCCTTACCTCTCCAAAAGTATTTTTTTTTTTTACCTCCGATTTGCTTTAAGATATTTGTCAGCAGAGCCGGGGCCAGGTCCTCCAGCGCCCAAGGCTGAGGCACCAAAGTGCGTCCCTCCATCTCTCCCACCCTAGCCATCACACACTGATTACTTTTAGACCAAGAGGCGCCCCAGGGCCCCCAACTCCTCCAACACTTTAATCTCTAGTTATCTGGCTTGCAGTCACCGCCATCCATCCCCATTTCTTATTTGTCTCTGCTTTAAACACAATAGGGGAATGATAGTTGAGTGAGTTGTGTGCCCCCTCCTACACTGCGCCCTGAGGCTGGAGCCTCTCGTGCCTCTGCCTCTCTCGCCTCTGCCTCAGCCCAGCCCTGTTTGTCAGTTTATATGCAGTATAACAGATAAAAGTACTGCATTTGGGCAAAGCCAATTTCAATCCATATGTTAAGATCAGAAAATGGGATCTGAATTTGCTAAACTTGTTTTTCAATGTGCAATATTAAAGAGAACCCGAGGTGTGTTTGAAGAATGTTATCTGCATACAGAGGCTGGATCTGCCTATACAGCCCAGCCTCTGTTGCTGTCCCAAACCCCCCTAAGGTCCCCCTGCACTCTGCAATCAGACATAAATCACAGCCATGCTGTGCAGACTGTGTTTACATCTGTAGTGTCAGTCTCAGCTGCTCCCCCGCCTCCTGCAGAGCTCCGGTCCCAGCCCCTGTCCCTTCCCTCCAATCAGTGGGGAGGAAAGGGATGCAGGCGGGGACCGGAGTTCTGCAGGAGGTGGGGAGAGCAGCAGACTGACACTATAGAGATAAACACAGCCCACTCTGACAAGCTGTGTGTCAGCAGCGTGGCTGGGACTCATGAGGGATTGCAGAGTGCAGGGGGACCTTAGGGGGGTTTGGGATATCAACAGAGGCTGGGCTGTATAGGCAGATCCAGCCTCTGTATGCAGATAACATTCTTTAAACCCACCTCGGGTTCTCTTTAAGGGTTGTCATCCTGATGCTGATTAGGGATGATCAATGGAATGAAAATAATTTATCCTTGCATTAAAATTTAATGTAAAATATATGCAGCTTGAAACTGGACCAATCAGAATAACTTCCTGACAAATTTTATTGGTCCAAGTTCAAGCTGCATAACATTTACATGAACTTTGGATGCAAGGAGAAATTATTTGCATTTCATCGATCATCCCTAATTCTGACTTTCTGCTTGCTGAGTCAATGACTTGTTACAAGCATGCAGGACAGACATTCAGGCTTCTTCACGTTTGTAAATAAAAAAAATAGCAACAACAGACACAGCAGTTCTGTCCTCTATAGTCCAATTTATTATTAGAAATCAGTTAGAGTGCATTCTCTCCTGTGTCCAGGAGATGGCACCATAAGCCATTAGATAACTGTGGCTGCCGTAAGAATCGGAGTCAGATTATGTATGTTTCCATATACTACTAAATATTATATTTAAAGATTTATTGCATGCATTATTTCACAAAATGTATGTTTAAATTACATGAAATGAAGTGGGCTTTGTTTTAACTCTGCTTTCACCCATGTAGCCCATGTAGATTTGATTCATATAGCAAATCACCTACATAAATTAGTTGTGACCAAATGTTACAATGAATTATTTAACAGAACACTTCATGCAAAAAGCAATGTGTTATTCCAAGATGACAGATCAGAATTTGGTAAATATGTGATAAATTCACTACATTTTTCTACAGGATGCTGTCCCCCCCCCCCCCCCCTTTTTTTTAGATGTATATATGTGGAATAATGAAGACCAAGGGCATATGCAACACAATCCAACGCAGTTTATCCAATATAAAAAAAAGCAGTTCAAGACCAGATCCTAAAAAAGTCCTTTATCAGATGTTTTAAAAGAAACCTAAAGTGAGAAACTGAAGAGACAGTGGCATAGTGAAGGAGCTATGGGCCCAAGTGCAAGTTTTGACTTGCCCCCCCCCCGGCATGTTATACAATTGATATATCGCACCAAAACCTGCCAAGGTCAACCAAAGTGTCAGAGGTGCAAGAAGGTGATGGGGAACAGGGTGTTAAGGATCACTACTATTCCAAGAATCTATAAAAGTGACTATTATCAGTACAGGACTAATAAAGAGCTCAGGGCCCCTCTGGCCCAAGTGCCCCGATGTGGTTGCACCCCTTATTGCTACACCACTAGGAAGAGAAAATATTGTATCTTTAGCCCTGATTCGGAATAGGCCTTCCCTGGAATCACACAGTCTTATTTTTAGTGTTTTTCGTGTTTAAAGCAGTGGCGCAGCAATAGGGGGTGCAGAGATAGCAACCGCATTGGGGCCCTTGGGCCAGAGGGGCCCCGAGGAGCCCACTCTCAACCATAATATTAGCTCTTTATTTGACCTATGCTGGTAATAATCACTTCTATAGGTGCTTTGATTAGTAATCATTAAACTGTTCCCCATTCCCTTCTTGCATCTCTGACACTGTGGTTGTCCTTGGCAGGTTTTGGTGTGCCGTATCAATTGTTATGTATAGAGTGCTGGGGGGGGCCCTGTGCAAAACGTGCACCGGGGCCCATAGCCCCTTAGTTACTCCACTGGTTTAAAGGATACCTGCGACTGGTAAGAGGCTTCCAGGGGGCATTTATGTAGGATCGGAGGGGCAGAGAGGAGAACAGGGGGAGTGGTGGGCATCAGGACAGCTGCCAGTACATGCTTGCTCCCCCTGTTTTTTCTACTTCATTCGGCTCTGGTATCCTTTCAGAGCTAAACATTTTTATTGTCTCAGGTGAATAATGACAAGTTTAATGTCTTATAGCTTCCATCCCAAACTATTGACCTTTTTATCTGTTGCCTGCACTAAGTATTTCTCTGCCTTGCAACATAGTAGAAGCAGTAGAGTATTGTACCGTGTTAGCAGCCTGCCTTGCAAGAAATATATGGCCTGTAATCACATTCAGTATAAGTAATGCTACAGTCTGACTTAAAGGGAACCTTAAAGGACAACTGTAGTGAGAGGTATATGAAGGCTGCAATATTTATTTTCATTTAAACAATACCAGTTGCCTGGCAGCCCTGTTGATCTATTTGGATGTAGTAGTGTCTGAACAACACCAGAAACAAACATGCAACTAATCTTGTCAGATCTGACAATGTCAGAAACACCTGATCTGCTGCATGCTTGTTCAGGGTCTATGGCTAAAAGTATTAGAAGAAGAGGATCAGCAGGACAGCCAGGCAACTGGTATTGCTTAAAAGTAAATAAACATGGCAGGCTCCACATACCTCTTGCTACAGATGTCCTTTAAGTGACCTGTGAGATAATAAGATAAACAGGTGTATGTACAGTGCATAACACACAAATATGTTGAGATGCTTTTCTACTATCTCTGCCTGAAAGAGTTAATATTCAGTTGTGCAACTGGCAGTGTTTCTCCAGTTGGGACCCAGTCCCACTACTGATAAGGAATTACAGCCATAAAATACTTTGCTCTAGGAAGCCCAGTTCTCTGCCAGGAGAGGATAAATAAAAAAGGTCAATAGTTCATATATTTGAGCATTCTGAGACACAGAGACAGACTGTTACATTCAGCTGAGACAAAAGAATTTGTTTAAAAGTTTTTAAACACAAAATTGTGGGATGTAATGTATAGAAGTAGAAGGATAGATACAATTGTTTATTTTATCCAGGGCCGGATTTGTACTTTTTACCGCCCAAGGCCCACTATCACCAATCGCCCCCAGACAGAGAGCATTCTAAGCTCCCCCACCCCTCAATGTGGCAGGGATTACATTATAAACTCCTCAGTGGACAGTTAGTGACATGGTGGCAGAGATCCGATTGTAAACTCCTCGGTGAGTGGCACCTTCAGTGAATGACAGGCAGCCCAGAGGCCATTGTAAGTGCCCATTTGCTGCCCCTTAATGCCCTAATGCTAGACCCAGTCATTGGTAGCCGCTCGCTGCTATGCAGTAACTCTGAGAAGCAGGCCCGCTGCAAATGTGTTCTGATTGTAGCACAGCCAGCATCAGGAATAGTGTGGTCGGGCACTCATAAGACCACTACAAATGTTCAGCAGGCTAAGTGCCAGTGCCAGCCAAAGCCCGCCCCTTGTTTTCCAGGTGCCCTAGGCCATGGCCTATGAGGCCTTGCCTGAAATACGGCCATGATTTTATCACTCTGTTTTCACTTTCAAGGGGAGGCAAGGAAAGAGGTGTGAACCTTGGAAGGTCCCATCAAACTCAACCAGTCCATCGAGTAAAGTACAACATCAGCCTGCACCCTCATATATCCCTGTTGATCCTGAGGAAGGAGAAAATCCCTTACAAGGGATGGTCCAATTAGCCCCAATAGGGAAAAATTCCTTCCCGACTCCAGGTGGCAATACATTAACCCCCACCAAATAAGTGACAGGGCTTCTTCTTTTCTTTTCACTGCTTCAAACAAAGAAAAGGTAAAATCAGATTTGCTGCTGCTGAGTTATGTATTGAACATTATTAGATGGTTTTGCACTAATAATTGTACTTATTATTCAGCTAGATACCGTCACATTCATTTCCAGACACAGATCTAAATATACATCTTCAACTCTAGCAATCAAAGCGAAACAAGACATCTGCAGGTGGACAGCACAGTGCTGTACTGGATAACTCTTGCTTTGGATTGTTAAATCCCAGCCAGGGCACTGTCTGCAATTAGTTTGTCTGCTCTTCCCTGGTCTGCACCTTTTTCTCAGGTCACCCCGGTTTTCTCCCACATCCCAGAAACACTGAATTCCCTCAAAATTGGCACTAAACTATGATGGACATATGGCTATTGTAGTGATTAGAGTGTGAGCCTCTCAAAGGCTGTATTGACAGTGGGGCGTTGCGTTTTAATGCGACGTTAAAGTCGCAATGTGGCTGCGTTAAGAGGTAACACACTGCAAGCAGTGAGTTACCACAACGCAACATATTTTAACGCCACTTTAACGTTGCACTGTGAACGGCCCATAGGATTCGCATTGCAGTGCGGTAAGCTGCCTTATGAGACTTTATAACGCGCGACCATATCGTCCCACTGTGAATGCGACCTAAGGGACAGTTAGTGACAAGACTATACACTTTGTAAAAGCACTGCGTATGATGTCAGGAATGTATAAAAACAACAATAATGATCTGCAGTTAAAATCCTATTTTAGCTGGGGCGATTTCTACTGCTTGGATTGTCTTGTCCTTATGTTCAGACTTCAAGGAGTCGGGCACAGACTGAATCCCTCTGAGAAGAATACACTTTACAGCAGTGCAAGCCTGGTGCAGGAAAAGGTCAGATAAGAGGATTGCCTTTTGTGAACTGTGATCTGCAAGAGATCAGTCAGAATCCTGGCCCTGGATGATGTGATCCTCTCAATGACACATTGAAGGAGTCCTATTCTCTAACCACTCTAGTGCTTGGATAACAGAAGGCCACACTCTCTGAAATTCTCCCACACTTCTGGAGGACATGCAGTGCACAACAAGTTTACATCATGTGCTTATATTATGTTGTCTAAAAAACATTAATGAGAGAAAGAGAGCGCACGGCTTGCACTTTTACCACTTGACAAAGCAATTAAACTGTAGCATTTGCTGTGCTATTAGAATTTCTGTGTTTACACTCAAAACTAATGAGGATGATAAACACACAGTTACATCAAAACACAGCTTTCCATACATAAAGATTTAAATCTCAATTAAACCTAAAATTGAATAAGGCAAATCTCAAAGCAATCTCAATGATTAAGGGCGTAATAATAGCCCTTTGAACCCCTGCCATCATTGGGGAGGGAGAGGGAGAGTTTAGGTGGCCGGCTCCTGTGAACTAATGAGTCTGGCTTCACACTGAGTATTAGCGTCAGCGGTGCGGCGGCCACACTGCACCGCCAAAAACAGGCCTTCGGGGAATACCACATTACTATGCAGTATTCCCCATATTCCCCATCTGGCATCCGTCCAAGCAGGAAGTGACGTGTGCTTGCGGTCACTTCCTGTTGCAGGTTTTAAGCAGGAAGTGACGTGTGCTTGCGGTCACTTCCTGTTTCGGGTATAAGGACAACTTTTTTTTAAAAAAACCTGCGTCACCACAGACTTGCATGATTTCCGGTCCTATGCAGGTCACCGCACGGTAAAATAGGTATGCACTCGCGTTATATGGGGAACTTCCGGCGCAGCATACCACAAGGTGGGGAGTGGGAAAAATGTACTGCACTGCTATGCCCCAGTGTAAAAGGGCCCTGAAGCGTTAAATGCAGAGCATCAGTGGTGGCACTTTATTAGGCTCCCTGCACACTGCAAATCAGTTTTGCGATTCCGATTCCGTTTTACGATTTGCAATTCCGATTTTCCCTGAATGCAATCAACAGAAAAACGGAGGAAAAAAAAACGCAGCATGCAGTAAGGATTAAAATTCAGAATCTGAATCGGATGTAAAAAACAATTAAAAGTCAGAATCGCATGCAGTGTGCAGGGAGCCTTATACATTACCTATTTCTGGCGGTGGTGCAGGTCTTCCACACCCCTCTATAGTGCATTTTCACGCTGTGCAACCAATCACTATGTGCCTCTAGTCTCTGCATGTTGGTAATTCGCTGTCAGATGCATAGCAACACTGAAAAAGAATGAGAAGGACCTGCACCACTCTGCTGCTGCTACTCTGCATTTAAATGTGAGAGTGTTATGGAGGCTGCCCTATTTATTATATTTAAAATAATTCTAGTTGCCTGACAGCCCTGCTGGTCTATTTGGCTGCAGTAGTGTCTGTACACCAGAAACAAGCATGCAGCTAATCTTGTAAGATCTGGCAATGTCAGAAACACCCGATTTGCTGCTTGCTTGTTCAGGGTCTATAGCTGAAAGTATTAGAGTCAGAGGAGTAGCAGGACAGCCAGGCAATTGATATTACTTAAAAGGAAATAAATATGGCAGCCTCCATATCGCCTGCACCTCGGGTTCACTTTAACGCTGCATTTGCTCATAGGTGTGAGCCCCCTTAGCCCTGCCGGTATGCCTAATCGGGGGTCAGGGAGTATGTGAGGCGGCTGGAGATCACCTATATACTGTGACTTACGAGGGGGAAGCAGGGTTTTGCTTGGGGGATGGGTGTGCCTGGCTGGAAGATCTTGGCTGAGGGGCCCAAACACTGACTAGTGTAAATCTACATTTCAATTTGAAAAAAAAACAAACTATTGTGCAGCTCTGCTTGCAATCAGCTGTGCACCCATCCATATAGGCTTTAAACATCCCCGCCTCCTGACTTCCTCTTAACACATAATTTACATAAATATCTGCACTCCAAATATGTACATAGCGTGCAAGCCCCAGGATCAATACGTCAATCAACAACACACAAAAGACTTCCTCTTAAGGTACGTATCAACCAAAGTGCACGACCAACAACATGACATGAGCAGCACCAAGAGAAACAATTTACACGATATTTTCCGCGCACTGACTAACTGGAAGACCAAATGATTTACATACGGTATACACAAGTGAAAGACTGGACTGCACAACATGGCCGCATTCAAAACAAGTGTGTAATTCAAGCAAAGTTGTACACATATGGCCAACTGCATGATATCAGCCTAAAGGGGCCCATACACCTAACGATTTTCCCGCCGATATACGGTCGATTCGATTACAGTCGGCTGTGAAATCGTCGCGCATACCGCTGACAGAACGATCGATTTACGTCCGAAATCGATCGTTCCCGTCGATTCCCGACGATCCGTCCGTTCGGAAGATTTCTCTCGATCGCCAGTGGGTCGGGAGTGCGTCGATAGCGGCGTTCGAATGCCCAACGCAATACAGCGGGTATACATTACCTGTTCCAGCCAGCGCGAGTCCCCTGGTCCTCACTATCTTCTTTCCGCGCTGGGTTCCGGACCGGATGCTACACAGAACTTCCTGTCCCGGCAGGAAGTTTAAACAGTAGAGCGCCCTCTACTGTTTAAACTTCCCCTGGACAGGAAGTTCAGTAGCCGCAGGAACGGTCTGGAGCCCGGAGCTGAGAAGAAGACAGCTGGGACCAGGGGACCCACGCCGGCCGGAACAGGTAATGTATGCGGGGGGGGGGGGGGGGGGGGGGCAGCAGCGGCAGCTCCACAGATTGTGATCGGTTTCAGGCTGAAATCGATTCACAATCTGTTTGCAGTAAGGTGGCCATACGATCCCTCTCTGATCAGATTCGATCAGAGAGGGATCTATCTGTTGGTCGAATCTGATGGCAAATCGACCAGTGTATGGCCACCTTAACAGTCGTGTGAGTTGATCCGCCAGATGGATCCAGCAAATCGCCTGTTATCAGATGCTCATCTAGTCATTTTCCACTCATACACAAACCTGATCGTCGTCCAAAAGAATAAAATCAGAGGACAATCAGGCAGTTTGGTTGAACGTGTGTGCGGGTCTTTAGCAGACTGAGGACTTACAACTGCTTACTTCCTACTTCCTTTGAACTGCAGGTTCCAACTACAGGTTCCTCATGTAGATACATGGTTTTCTACGGTCATGCAGGGATGTTGGAAAATGTCACCTGGCATCTGTTGTGAATCCTATTTTGGGTTAGAGATGTTGCGAACCTCCAATTTTCGGTTCGTGAACCCTGTTCGTGAACTTTCGCGGAAGGTTAGGTTCGCGCAAACTTTCGCGAACCGCAATAGACTTCAATGGGGAGGCGAACTTAAAAATTTTGAAACATTTCTGCTGACTAGAAAAATGATAGAAAATATGTTTTAAGGGGTCTAGTTGAGTGAAATACACATCAAAAGTCCCAGAAAAAAATCTGGAGTTAACACAAAGCAGTTTTTTAAGGTCAGAAATCTCATTGAATGTTCAATTGCAGGCCTACACTGCTTTACAACATCAGGCAGTGTAATCCCTCACTCCCTCTCTCCCTCTCTCCCCCCTCAGTCCTCCCTCACTTCCTCTCTTGTCTTCCAGGGAATTGTAGTATTTCAAAAGCCAGCTTACATATCTTGGCCGGGAATTGAACCCAGGTCTGAGTGCATGGTAGGTAGCTCACTTCACCACTATACCACCACCAACACTACATGCTGAAGTCAGCCTAGCATGTACCATTATGATATATCCAAGAGAAAAATGAGCTTGCTTAAGGATTTGTAGTATGTCAAAAGCCATCTTACATACCTTGGCCAGGAATTGAACCCATGTCTGAGTGCGTGGTAGGTAGCTCACTTCACCACTATACCACCACCAACACTACATGCTGAAGCCAGCCTAGCATGTACCATTATGATATATCCAAGGAACAAGCCTACAAGAGCCTAACTAAACTCTCCCTAGCAGAGTCTGTCCCTTAACTAATTACTGTAGGCAGACGAGTGAGTAAAACGACAGGAGAACCTTGCCTTTTATAAGGGGGAGTGGGGCTCCAGGAGTGAGTGTAGTTTGATTGGCGACAATGTGCCTGCTGACTGTGATGTAGAGGGTCAAAGTTCTGCTCAATGGAGTATTATGGGGGCGAATCGAACTTCCGGGAAAGTTCGCCGGCGAAGGCGAACCACCCAAAGTTCGCCTGGAACCGTTCGCCGGCGAACCGTTCGGTACATCTCTACTTTGGGTTTCACAAATTGTATTCTTTCCACTTTGCTCCTTTAAACTGCTCACATTTACTTTTCAACCTGACTGCTATTACCACGTGTCTTGTGAGCTTTTCAGTGTAGCTGGGCTTTAACCACTTCTGTACCACGCTATTTTGTGCTGATCTGTGCTGCGTGGGCTCTCCAGCCCACAGCACAGATCAGGTTGCAGCCAGGCCAATCAGACTTCCCCCTTTTTTTCCCCACTAGGGGGATGTCCTGCTGGGGGGGTCTGATTGCCGCCGGCTGCTTGCGCTTGCGGGGGAGGCTCTTCAAAGCCCCCCTCCGCAGCGCTTCCTGGCCTCCTTTCCCTTCCCTCCCTCTCCCTCCCCCTGTGAGCGGCGCAGGACGGATTTCCATCCTGCGCCTGATGGGATAGACTTTAGCCTATCAGATGCCGGCGATCCCCGGCCAATCAGAGGCCGGGGATCGCCGATCTCCTCTACGGCGCTCCTGCGCAGCAGCGCCGTATACGTGTAAACACCGGGGAAGATCTTCCCCGTGTGTTTACATTTATCCTGCGAGCCGCCGATCGGCTCGCAGGGTGTTCACGGAGACACCCTCCGTGAACTGACATGGAACGGCCGCCATGGAATACACTTCAGGATTCAGGGGCGTACATATACGCACCGAGAATCCTGAAGTGGTTAAAGGACAACTGTAGTGAGAAGTATATGGAGGATGCCATATTTATTTCCTCTTCTTAACCACCTTAGCAGTATGGACGAGCTCAGCTCGTCCATTACCGCCAGAGGGTGCCGCTCAGGCCCTGCTGGGCCGATTTTGATGAAATAAAGTGCAGCACACGCAGCTGGCACTTTGCCAGCCGCGTGTGCTGCCTGATCGCCGCCGCTCTGCGGCGATCCGCCACGAGCAGCGGCGAAAGAGGGTTCCCCCAGCCGCCTGAGCCCTGCGCAGCCGGAACAAATAGTTCCGGCCAGCGCTAAGGGCTGGATCGGAGGCGGCTGACCATGACGTCACTCCGCTCGTCGCCATGGCGACGAAGTAAGCAAAACACGGAAGGCCGCTCATTGCGGCCTTCCGTGTTACTTTTGGCCGCCGGAGGCGATCAGAAGAACGCCTCCGGAGCGCCCTCTAGTGGGCTTTCATGCAGCCAACTTTCAGTTGGCTGCATGAAATAGTTTTTTTTTTATTTAAAAAAAACCCTCCCGCAGCCACCCTGGCGATCTTAATAGAACGCCAGGGTGGTTAAACTGTGTCTGAATCACACCAGAAACAAGCATGCAGCTAATCTTGTCAGATCTGACAATAATGTCAGAAGCACCTGATCTGCTGCATGCTTGTTTAGGGTCTACGGCTTAGGGCTCGTTCACATCATTCAGCACAGATGGCTGTGCGATCGGAACGCAACACGTACGATTGCACGCCATCTGCGCTTCTACGCGCTGCAGATCCCATTCACTACAGTGAATGTAATCTGCACTGTAATTTCCAAAAATGCATGCAGCAGCGCATATGATGGGAACAGTAGAAGGGCTGTCTATGCCCTTCTACCGTTCTTGCGTGTCGCACACTATGTGCATTGCCAAAAGGCGCACAGCAGCGCACATAGTCTGAAGGAGGCCTCAAAGTATTAGAGGGAGAGGATCAGCAGGTCAGCCAGGCAACTGGTATCGTTTAAAAGGAAATAAATATGGCAGCCTCCATATCTCTCTCGCTTCAGTTGTCCTGTAATGTCTTCACATTAGTTAAAACGTTTGATGATTTAATGAGATGATGCATATAATATGTTAATATACTCCAACACTAAATCACCTCCTCTCTTCAGCTTCATCCAGTTAGTGTTATTAAAGTGTATTACATCTGTAAAGTACTTACATCCTACATATGGAACACACTGAAGAAGAAAGCTTTGTTTGCAGAGCTATCTGTAAGAATGTGTTGTGCGCAGCCTGGCAATACCCAAGCCCCTCTCTCCAGGTCACCATTGTCTTCCTCAGCACTCACATCACCGCACAAGTTTACTGCTGCAATTCTTCCATTGTACCTTCCTATGCTAGAATGTTATTTATATTCTGCTGCCACCCACTCACAGCACCAGATTCAAGGCATGAGTACAGCGAGCAGGAAAGAACCCACATTATTATGACTCAGATGGAAGGAAGCTCATAGAAGTGCATTTAATTGCCTCATCTTATTCATCCCTACAGAGTAGTACAATGCATATTCTGTAATTCAGTGGATTTCATCGCTGAGCACAATGTCTAGAAGACATAAATGGCTTCTGTGAATTGTGCGGCAGGAATCACATTGTCTCATATTATTAAACACTGGAGCCAAAGTCATTTATTTGGGAGGCTTTTTTTGTGTGCAATGGATACAAACGCTGTCAGGCACTCGCATGGTGTGGTGGTTTGCGGAGACCCTTACAGTAAGGAGACATCTTTATACAGCAATAGATTGTCTGTCCAGACACAAAGCGTACAGTTGTTCATTACTGAAAAGTCCAGCCATTGAAAAGTATTTTTATGCCTGACAAATTCATACACCATGCTCTGATTCTTTGACAATCACAACAGCAAATGTGACTGGGGCTCTGGGAGCTTCTCTGTAACAGACAAGCACTCACGGTACGGAATAGTTAGGTAATAGCCAAGATTGTACAAAAGTCCATAGCCAGTGTGATATCACTCCTTAACACTTTGGGGACCGACTGCCTAACCCCCCTTAAGGAACAGGCCATTTTCCATGTGGGGGGGCGCATTTGGGGGGGTCAGGCAGCCGGATCCCTGGTAGGGCTACCTAGTCATGGTGTCCCCAGTGTGGCCAGGTGTCCTCTGTATTGCCAGCAGCCTTTACACACCTCCCAGGCTCCAGCGATGAGCAGCCCCCCTCCGCTCTGGCCGGCATCCTCGCTTGCACTGCCGTTAAGTTCCAGGTCATGACTTGATGACGTCCAGACACTTACACTAGAGCGAGCAGAGATGCCGGCCAGAGCTGAGGGGAGCAATGATCACGGGGGGGGGGGGGGGGGGAGTGTAACGTCAGGGATGTGCGTGGATCCACTTCTTCCCCTCCTACGGCCACTGCTCTGATAGTGATCACTATGATCCGCCGGCGATCATAGTGATCACGTGATCAGGAGCCAATCACGATGGCTCCTGATCACTGAGGGGAGATGTCAGCTGTCATATGACAGCTTAATCTCCCCTCTCGGGTGTGCATGATCGCGTTGGGAGCAAAAATGCCAGGTGGCGTAAATCCTACGCCGCATCAGGCTTAGACAGCCACAACTGGAGTGTAGGATTTATGCTCAGCAGTCCCCACTATGCAGTGTAATATTCAAACACATGTAAGCAATTCCTTCAGGCTGCTTTTACACTTGGTGCAATGTGATCTTTAATGATTGCACAGCAGTACGTCTGAGATGTCACGCCACACGTTATAGCCGCAGTGTGACCAAATCAGTGAGGCATACTTTCCATTAAAAGTATTCCTCGCCTCTGGGGTATACGTGCAAGTTGGCTGGTAACGCACTGCATGCAGCATGTTACCACACCATGACCCGCCGCACTACGTGCTATCACTACTTTTGCAATGGGATGCGGTAGTTTTCAACAGCGCACCAGACCATGTAGAGTGTAAAAGGGGCCTAGTAGCAATTGTGTTACCTGTGAAGGGTCTGCTTGTGTGCCATAGACCCTAAATGTTTTAGCATAGGTTGTCCCAATATCACTTATGGTCATGGTATTCATTTGTTTGAAATTAGACCTGCTAATATCCTCAGCGATACCACAACATTGCGTAAAAGTTCAATCATCCCAAAACCAAACCCTAATCTCACACGGAAGAACAGAGATTATTTGAGGGATAGACTGGCCTCACCCTTTCCCAGAATCACTTGTGTTGCTTCTCATAAAACTATATGTTTCATTCTACAAGAAGGCAAGCCTGAATGTGTCCCTTCCCATGTCATATTTGCGATGACAAGATGTTATAATGAATTAAGAGGGGATGACTAATGGCTGTAATGACTATAACTATGCCCTCCTCAACAACACAAAGGCATGTGAGCGGTACAAGTGCCATGCTACCACAATAACATGGCAGCCTCCCACCAGGAGTCACTGGGTACCATACCATGGCAGAAGCTGCTGTGTACCATCACTGAGGAAATCTCTGCAGGAATTGCATATACTGTATATGTAATGTGAGAAAATCATTTCTATGTGGGGAAGAGGCAATTCACATACACTCTACAGATCTGTGTTATGTTTAACACTATGTTCTATGAGGCTGCGTTCACACTGCTTGGATCAAAAACTGATCCTGTAAAAATGGATCCTTTTCAGTTTCAAACGGATCAGTTTTCAACAATGGACATCAGGTTTTCCTCTGTGTGTTCCCATCCGCTTGGTATACCTATTGGCATCTTTTTTGTCCGTTCAAATCTGAATTATAACAGACTACCCAAACTTGTATTCCATTCTCTGGAACGGACTGAACGGACGCATTACAAATGGACTGGAATGCATAAGTCCATTGTAATGTTAAATCTAAATCAATAATAATAACAGGATCCATTTGCATTAGTTGAGATCCTTCCCATTGCGTTATACTAAAACCCAGGATTAGAAAATGTAAATTCAGTACTCCAAATTGTTGTTGCTTCCTTCTTAAAGCTAATGTGAATTAAAAAAAATGAACCAGATACTTACCTAAGGAGAGGGAAGGCTCTTTGTTCAATAAAGCCTTCCCATTCCTCTCACGGTCCCCTCATTGCAGCGCTGGCAGCATTTGAATCCCCCCGCCTGAAGAGGCTTCAGAAGTCTCCAGGAGCCGAGTGCTCCCGAAGACAGGCGGTCTGTATTGCAAGTGTGTGAGTATGGAGTAGCCCGTCTTTGGGAGCACTCGGACTCCTGAAGACTTCCAAAGCCTCCTTCGGCAGCAGAAAGCAGTATTTGACCAACTTGGTTGAATATTGCTCCCAGGGAGCCAGCCCTGGAGCAGGGACCGGGAGAGGAGAGGGAAGGCTATATAGGACTCAGAGCCTTCCCTCTCCTTAGGCAAGTATCTGGTTAATTTTATTTTTATATCGTTTCCCATTCACTTTAAAACACTGATTCTGTCCTGCATTTATCTCTTACACTGTTTTAGTGCTATTACAATTCACAGTGACACACCGTTTAAAGGGAGATAGCTATTTAAACAATGAAAATGAACAATCTCATAAAATGATAATTAGACAGCTGCAGATTGACTTCAAAAAGTAGCTAAAAGTGATTTCTCTTCCCTAGCACTGCAGCACTGTAAATCAATATTCTTTTGAAGATTTGTTTGCCTGAGCTTAATTGTTTGGGGCATGTTTTATATGCAGGGCATATTGTTTGCAAAGAACAGCACAGCATTAGCATTCTACCTTCGGAGATCACAGGAACATTACTATTTTTTATGTTAGGTTTCATAGCAACAGTTGCAGTTCAGTGACTGATCAATGCAAATGACGGCAAGTCACATGCAACATTAAAATACTTTATTAGCAGGTTTCCGGGAGAAAGGCAATGATATTTTTCATTTTAAACTTCCTGTAGACAGCTGTAAATATGTATCCATGGGCATAGTTTGTATAATAAGATGATATATATATATGCCTACACATAAATACAGTGTAACTACGTGGTTATAGATTTGTCTGTGTGCCTTCTGGGTAGATCTTTGAACAGAACAAGGCACACAATCTTCCTGAACCTCAGTCTGAGTTTATTGACCTCACTATGACCTAGTGTTATAGATTTCCCAGCAAGCTCCTGGTTAACCAGAACTGCTAGGAGTGTGTAATGGCCCATACTCACGGGCTACAATTGTCGCCGCAACACGCGCGTGTTGCGATGACAGGTCGCCCGTGAGTATGAGGCGCAACACGGGCGCGCACCCCCAACCGTCGCTCGTCACTGCTGTCGCCAGGCGATTGGCGCAGTCAATCGCCTGGCGACAGTTGCCGCCGCAACTTCGCCGCAACTGTCGCTAGCCCGCGTGAGTATGCGGACTAGTGACAGCAACATAATTGAAAATAGACGGCGCTTCCGGCGAGGGGGAGGAACATCGGCGACAGCTTCCGTCGCACAGCTGATCCCTCTTCCGCGTGTGTACGCGGAGGGACATAGCGACGAGCTGTCGCCGGCCTGTCGCGCACACGCTCACGTGTGCTGGCAACAGGCCACTTATGTAGCCAGTGAGTATGGGCCATTAGGGGCTGAAAGAGACCAAAAAGCCTCCTTACTAAAATGCTATGCAACAGAAGTCTGCCTTGTTAAAACAGAAGTTATTTGCAATTATTCAGGTTGGAGTGAGCTCTGAGGTGTTCCAGAGTGCATCACTGCTGAATATGCAAACATCTCTTTGTTGTCACTGATACCTAACATCTCCAGAACTGTGACCTAGAGACAGCTACAGCCATTGATTACTGAGGATGCCTACAGTCTATCCCAGTACAAATGATGCCCCAGTACTAATGAAGCAACTCCCAGTTACTAGGCAGAGAGGTGAAGAAGTACTTCCTCTTTGAACCATCTGCATCTTCATGCTCTGAAGCAGGTAGGTAGTAGTCTCCATGGGAATTGGCACAGTAGTTGTCATTAAACTTCCTAACTTTACCTTTTTTTTTGCAAAAATTAGGGTAGTTTCTGACCATTTATGCAAAGCAAAGTACCTTTTCTTTTGTTCCCTCCAACCCCGCCCACTTCTTGTGAATGATAACATGGTGGCCTACATTATTTAGTTTAACAATAATCTTCATAAATCACACTCTCATATAGAGCTGAACATCCTCTCTAGGTGCACGAGAGGAATCGGCGCGGGAGCCTTGGGCGCAGGATACAGCCGGTATATGGCTGATCCTGCAATTGCTGGAAGCTGAATTATTGTGTTTTAAAAGTACCTTCAGCTCCGTCTTCTGACGTTGAAGAAAGTAACTACCTTTTCGCCCAAGTCTCCTGCGCTGGATTCACGGTGTTCGCTCTCTAGTCCGTTAATACAGAAAAAGACAATCCCTTGGTGGACCTAAATGTGGCCACTAATGATACAATTTACCGAACAATCATTTACAAACAATTATTCTTATGAACGATCAGAAATTATTGTTTGGGACCACTAATGGACAAAAATCTCCTAACCAAACCGATCAGATTGACAGGATCGATCCAAAAATCGGATTGATTCATCTGATCGGATTGGTTAAGAGATTTTTTTCCCATTAGTGGCCACAATAATTTCTGATTCTTCAGAGAAAGAATTGTTGGTAAATGATAATTCAGAAAATTGTATCGTTAGTGGCCACCTTTAATGAAATGGTTTGACAGATCAGAAAGATCAGTAGTGGACAAAAAAAAAATACCCGAATTGACTGTCCAAGATAATTAGGGGATTAAATGGTCCCCAGAGAAGGTGTCTATCTACTGGAGGAATAAAAAAAAAAACAGTATAATATAGAATATGTTTATTGTCCCTGTATAGGACTAGTACATTTTTTTTATGATATTCACATCCATGTATGGCCCCTGCTGACTTGAGGCAACACTCTTGGCCTTCTTGATTGTCCAATCAGGATACCTTTGCTCCTTCCACTTGTACTCCAACTACTGAAAGATGGTCGTTTTGGTAGCACTCTCCTTTCTAAATGCTCTAGTATTCATTGTACTAGTACTGAAATCAATTATAAAGATGACATCCAAAAGGTTGCTATTCACTAAGAATATTTATAGTAAAATCCATATCTCCTTCTGCCAGAGGTCAACATCTTCATTGCATAACCCTATGATAATATAAGTTATTCTATCACCTAGACAATGACATACGTGTTTCTCCTTTCAGTGACTAGAGAGGGAGTTCCATACCAAACAAGGGGGAGAGTTGCAAAGAGATTATAGTAACATTGAAACTTTTTTTTTTTTTTTTTTCATAGGCATTTGTTTCCCTAGTAGCTTTATTACAAAATAGGATCCCAACTTCTATTTTAGCTTGAATATCTAATATTGCTGTACTTTTTGTTATAAATCCCCATTTTGGAAATATCAACATCTACATTGTTGTTTTCAACAGTCTGTGTGAATTTTGTATTTGTTCATTTGCTGAATTTTGTATCCAGTTCATGTCATATTTACCTCTCTATGAATGAGTGAGACATAGGGAGGATTTGCCTCTCTTTACCTGGCTATTATTAATGACATCTACTAGTCTTAGATATGTTAGCCACTAGGTCATGTCAAAATGGGCAAGACTTTAGTCAAAGTGACTTTGACTGAGGGATGATAGTTGGCACAAGAAGAGCTGCTGCTAGCATCTCTGAAACAATGACTCTTTAGGATTTTCTCTCTCAACAGTATCTCGGGTGTTGAAAAGAATCGAAGCGATATGGACTATTCTGGTAAAAAAAAAAAAGGCTGGTGAACGAAAGAGGTGAAGGCGAGCAGCACGCATAGTCCGCAGCAACAGAAGGGCAACAACACAACAAATTACAGCTGAATTTAATTTAAGTGTGCCACAAAGCATATCCCAATGCACAACAAGACGGACTTTGCAAAGAATGGCCTTTAGCAGCAGGAGACCATCAAGAGTGCCTTTGGTATCTCAAAAAATAGGAAAAGATGCCTGTTGTGGGCCTTTGCCACCATGCCCGATCGGTCTCAAAATGGTTTGAGAAACATCAATGAGAGTTTAAACTGCTTAAATGGCCAGCTCAATCCACCAACCTCAATCCTATTAAGCATTTGTGGGACAAAGTCGAAAGATCACTTCAAAGCTTGGAAACCCCACCATCCAAATTGACCCAACTTAGAGCTGCCATTATGTCAACATTCCTCAGCAATAATATCAGCATCTTTTTGAGTCCATGCCAAGAAAAATATTGGCTGTGATCAGAGCTGAAGGTGGACCAACTCATTATTAGAGTTGGTCTCAGATTTGATTTTTTGGGCCACTTTGTAAGGCACTGTGGAAGATGGCAGAGCCATTTATACAGAGTACATGGTCATGCCACTAACCTCAGAGGAGCTCACAATCTAATGTCTCTACCATTGTAATAGTCTGTTTTCCCAACCATAGTGTAAGGCTGATAAATGTATTATTTAACAGGGACTGAGGTACTGCACAGTGCGAGTGCTAGCCGCTATGCCACTGTACTGCCCACCAATTATTTGTCAGGCAAAATTAACTGCAGGATGTTGATTCCCCATTGGCTGTTTCAGCACATCTTAGCATTTTGTCTTTTATTAAAAGCCCTGATGTGCGTCACAATGTCTAGAACCAACAAAGCTTTTCGCTGATTCAGAAAAAAAAGCTATTTCATTTCTGCTTCTGTTGAATGAGATTCCCACTGATGAACAATGTTGTCTATTAGCACCATAAAAAAAAGAACTATTTTTGCCAATATCAGCTACCAAAATATACAGCTGAGGTTTCTGTGGTACTTATCTGAAGATCTGAAGTTATATTTTGGATCTGCCTTGTAAAACAATATGGAACTGAATATATCATACTATCAAATCATGTTGAAAATAGAGGCTTAGAAATGCACTACAGTGTATAAATGAGGATAATGAAGAAGATCTGAGAAGTGCTTAGGCAGGAAAAACATTTCCTTTCATAATTAAATACACCAATACAATGTAGGGTGTCCTCACGTGCACTCTCCTGTGAATGTGTGGAGGACATTTCATGCTGAAATAATTACAATCCTCAGGGTTATTGTTCTATTTGGTCAAGTTTATGTAAGCGTGCCTGAGAATATTTTCTATCTGCCTTTCAATGATACAAGGCAATAAATGTAGTCGCAGACATCACAAAGCGATCCGGTTTGATGGCATAATCAAACCACTGAAACATCTCTTTTTTTTAAGATTTTTCTATAAATAGGATGCTCAGATAGCATGTGTATATCAGTATAGGTAAAAGCGGACATACAGCCATACACTTCTGGCTTATCAGGCATGTAGACAACAACCAACAATAACAAAAACTGCCCATTACTATTTTCCCAACTGGACATCTGGAAGTATCTAATACAACCTGTGGCCCTTCCTTGCAGATGTTCAGAATAAAGACGAGTTGGGGGGAAATAGACAAGAACTGTTGCTGGAGGTGACAGCAGAAGAGGCCCTGAATGTATCCATAATATGTATGTTGGAGTGTGCTGGATCCGGCAGAGGGAGGATCGAGAAGAACGCAGGAGTATATATACACCACATGTGATATGCGCATGCATACATTGTCACTGTGATAATGGGGGTTCATTTATAGAATGGTTTTAAACTATGTTTTGCATCTTATCTTACGGTTTTAAGCAATAGCCATTGTGGATTTTAAGGAAGACATTAGGGTCTGGGATGAATTGCAATAAAGCTTAAACCAAATATTCCACGAGTTTGTGAAGGTGGTTCATTTCTGATAACGCGGAAGCGTTACGGGCGGCTGTGCGCGCGGCAGCCGTTCAATAAGGCTACGCAGACCGGGAGGGCCCTCCGGAGGCCACCGACACGGGGGAGAGCCCGTTAAAAAACTCATGCTGGAATTTTATGAAGATATACTGTAAGTGCAATAAATTTAAAATTTTTGATAATTGAAATGGTTTTACGCTATGAGGAGTCTTATTTGGAGGTACAGAATTAGCAGCTGAAATCGTCCCTAACTAGAGGCACAGACAACAGTGGGGACATCAAAGATAAAGGTCGTTGAGGTCAGGAGTGACCTGGGAATAGCCCAAAGGCGCAACTGAGACCTAATTAGGGAGGCTTAGTAAAGGGTGAATCCCTTTCCAATACTTGGTGTGGTGGTGGTGAAACCAAGGCTTAGGATCATCACAGAAGATCTCACTGATAAACTGTTTAATACTGGTGAGAGGGATGCCCTCCTATATTTAGCAGGACTGTGTTGCGCTATATCATTGGACAGTTATTCTTATCTTATTATTAATATAGGAGCACACTGCCCGACACATCAAAGTGGTACATTTGCACATCTCAATTGATTACATTTCTGATAAGCCTCCAGATAATAAGGGAGCAGAGTTGATGTCAAGAGAAGGTTGTGTGTGGTGCATTGTTTTAAGGAGCACAGTTTGGCATGTTTTATAATGGCATCAATATAAACCTGTGTAATGCACTATTGCTAGTATTTCTTGTAGGTGGATACTGTAGAATGGTGCTGTGACCCATGCAGAGTAGAGGGCAGTAGAAACCCTATTGAAGATGTTCAAAGCCTTCTGCCCAATCTGGTCATTTAAGGTTGGATATGCCATTAATTAAATGTTAGTAATAGGTGCACATACCTTCACTAGATCTCCCATATTACCCTGTTTGCCAGGAAATGTTACCAGCACCATCAACTATTCCTCCCCTCATCTTAGGAAACAACAGATTTGAGAAACCAAATAAAGATTGGCCCAGTGATTGCATTTGTACTGTGATTATTGTTTACAATGAATGTTTTAACCCATAGTTTGGTTTATACATGAGAAGTGAGACTGGCCCAACTGGGTTAAGATCATCAAATGTCTATGTGTACATTAAAGGACAACTGTAATGAGAGGGATATGGAGGCTGCCATATTTATTTCCTTTTAAACAATACCAGTTGCCTGGTAGCCCTGCTGATCTATTTGGCTGCAGTAGTGTCTGAATCACACTAGAAACAAGCATGCAGCTAATCTTGTCCGATTGGACAATAATGTCAGAAAAACCTGATTTGCTGTATGCCTGTTCGGGGTCTATGGCTAAAATTATTAGAGGCAAAGGATCAACAGGACAGCCAGGCAACTAGTATTGTTTAAACTGAAATAAATATGGCAGCCTCAACTTACTTCAGTTATCCTTTAAGACTTGTCAGAATTAATTACTTAATTAACAGTCAGATTATATGGTGTGTGGAGTGGACTCCCAAAGAGACTAATCAATACTAATATAAAGTTATCCCCAGCAGCTTTTGGCTAAGAACTCCATAAACGTCGATCAGGCCAGTGGTTAAAACTATATAAAAATAAAAAGGTAAAATGTCAGCCTACGTACATAAAGTGCTTCATCCTGAGAAAGCGTGACCCGGAATGGTATACCTAGATTTACTAGGGTTGGAGAGCAGGGCATCTTTGTCACCAATGTTTCTTGTGAGTCCCTCTGAGGTGGGGAATCCAGCCTGTGAGAAGTCCTTGTATGAAGAGATGGCCGGCTATTGGTTGGCAACAGTTTGCAAATGTCGGTCTGTACAAAGTAGGATTTGCCAAAATGTTATTGAGCCCCCTCACTGATTGACTGGTTGCATCCTCGTAGAAATCCTACTGGCTCCACCCCCAGCAGCACAGGCAGACCACCCACACCCCAACCACACAGCAGTCTAAATGTTCTGGGTGGGATGTGGGTGATCTGAAGATTGGATTGGAAAGGGTTAAGGCTCTTTGAGGAACGGGGTAGATGTAATGGGTGCTATATGTCATTACTAATACACACAGGAGATAAGACGTATAGATTATGACCTTGTTCACCTTGACCACTTTTATTAATTTTCATAACCGGCACTTCCTAAACTCTTTAGGATTACCTTAATCATTTTTTCCCATTCATCTACAGAGTGGGCGTGAAACCCAGAAAATTAAATTAACACAAATAGCTTCCTTCAGTTTCTAATTTCCTTGGCATGATGAACATTTGTCTTAAGGGGATGTGTAAAATACCCCTTAAATAATGCAGCACCCAGGGTACCCATTCTAGACAAGTGTGGAAGTCACTTATGAGAAAATTACATAAGTTGTCTAAATACAACGATGTGCACAGTAAAGTTGTTGACTGGTGTGTTATCACCGCACTGAACGAAGCATCTTGTGCCATTTCCTGCTGAAATATTCTGTTACTTGTTTTCCGTGTTGACAGCACATGCACAGCACTTTTTCTCCAGAGTGTGCAGTCTAGAAGGGTACTAACAGGCAGGCAGAAGAGACAGGAAGGTAAAAGGAGAGCTTCTTATTATTCCAAAGATAAATAGAGGACATTTCACTCAGCAGAACAAAGTTTGCTGGAAGACACTGGAGGACTTAACATTTCCAGGAAAAATAAGTATGTAAATAAAATGTTAAAAAATGCATCTTGGAACAGAGGGCAATGGATTCCAGCTAGATATGAAGAAAATGATTTTATCTGCAAAAATGCTGAAATGTCAAGTTTTTATCCATGTAAACTGCTAGGCAAGTGTTTTCTTACATGTGTCTGTTAGGATAATTGTAGCATAAAACACCCTTTACTGGCTAATTAAACATATTTACAGATGTAAGCATAGTTCTGTGGTGGCGTAGAGGCTAGCACTCTTTTCTTGAAGCAGTGTGGTCCTAGGTCTCAACGTTCACAATCAGGAGATGGCACCAAAACAGAGAGAGTGGCCTTCTGGTATTTAGTTGGGGAATGCCCCCCTCTGGCTCACTGTTGGCAACAAGCTATGCAATTCCTTTCCACCCTACTAGAGGTAGTACCATAGCGAGGAGATAAAGAGGAACCCTGACTGGAATCAGCAGCAGTAGTGGAGCCATAAGTTACCGGCTTCTGGAGGCAGAATATTTCCTCCACACTCCACTGTACATGTGCCGTACAGCACCATGTGACTGCATGTCATGTGACAAACAAGGACAGGAGGGACATGATGTTATATGGCACTTGTACAGTGAAGAGTAGTAAAGAGGAGTGCAGAGGAGATGTCGCACCAACAGAAGCTGGTAATGTATGGCTCTGCTGCCATTGCTGCTCTGCATATACACAGAAGAAGCCCCTCCCCCCCCACCAGAACAATGGGGTTGCAGGGGCAATTTTTATGCCCCTGCCTGGAATGTCCAGCTGTAGACGGATCTGGTAAACCTCTGGATCATACAGATGGATGCATTCCCCCACTAAGCCATCTCACTACCAGAGTTCCTAAAAGAATCCTTCCAACTAACAATGCACCAAAAATACTCCATTCCAGAAGTCCAATGATAAAGCTAAAGAAAAGAGCTCTGGGTGGAACATGTACTTTGATCATCTCGGCACCTGTGTCTTTTCAGCATTTTTGCTGGTAAAAATAAGTATTTATTTCAATGGTGTGGTCCCAGCACTGAAAATACCAGGTACCAAACAAATTGTGGAGAAAATAGCGGATTTACAGCTAGAAATGTTTAAAGAAAACCTGAACTGAAAATTAAAAGTCAAAATAAACATACACAAGTCATAATTACCTCCTGTGTAGTCTACTCCTCAATCTACTTTTCCTCTCCTGCGTCCTGTTTGTCCACTGTGATCAATGGAATTCTCCGTCCTCCATTTTGAAAATGGCTATTACCCCATAACAGCTTCCTGGTCAGCACACTGTTAAACTGTAACATCGCCCACTTGAGCCATAGGCAAACATGGACACATCAGTTCTCCTCTCAGCTGTAACTGACAGCAACTGATATATAACTGGCAGCAACTGATATATTTCAGTTCTGACAAAATGTTGTCAGAACTGGAAGGGATCACTGTAAGAAGAAAATGGTGAGCTTCTGTGAGGAACTGATGGCAAGGTAACTATGTAATGTTAATTTGAAGTTACCTCATGTGTTTATTTTAAATAATTTTACTCAGTACAGGTTCTCTTTAAGGAAAAAAAGGTATCCATTTACTACAGTACATACAAGCTATAGAATGGTCATCTTTTATTTGCTCAGGTGACCACTTTCATAAGTACTTTTAGCCACTTTTGTAGAAGCCGCAGCTTTTGTAATTTCGCACCATGGAGATTGTGGATGTCCTAAAGGAATTATTTAGACAATAGATAAACAGATCTGGAAACATAATGGTCCTGCTGCAACAAACTTTACTGTGCAGAGACAGTGCATAAAAAGCAAATGTTAAGTGCATAGTACATTACACAAATCGTATAAATACATAGCTCCCAACTGTCCTTCTTTGGGAGATATATATTTCTCTACTAAAAAATGCGTTTGATTGTCTCTAAACTTTATTCCCATCCTTTAAATTGATATATTACTAATTTATTTTAAAATGTTAATATGAAGGAAAATGAACCAGGATAGAAAGGAGCAGTCTGGTTTGAATTATAAAACACCACATTTTTCTTATGAAATCTTTATGGTATGCGTGACTAGGGGAGTGGTGGGGCGTGATCAGGGGTGTGGTAGGGGCATGGCCTAAGTGTCCCTCTTTCTCACCTCAAAAAGTTGGGAGGTATGTAAATAGTATAACTCTCTTTATAGACACACTGTTCTGCTGTTATCGTGCATTATTTGCTGATAATGGGATTTCCCAGAGATTTCCTGGACAGACACTGGGGAAGGGGGCGGCAGATACCTGGCAAACAACGACTGACAAGTACTGGTATTTTTTGCATTTGGCAACAGAGAAGCCACTTGTTTTGCATTTGGCATGTGTACAGAGTTTATGAAAAGCGATTGTTTGCAACAGTGTGTTTTTCTTTTTTTTTTTTGGGGGGGGGTGTCCGTCCGTGTTTTCAGTTTCAAATCAACCAATTAAACCTAATGAGAAGACTCTTAAACAGGCTAAGATTCCATAGATCATGGCTCCAGGAATCTGTGCTGCTACACCCAGTTGTATGTGATTACAGGCATACTTCAATTCTGGGCTCTTTGATTCCATCATATAGCTAACTAAGGAGGGGGGTATACAGTATCCTTTGGGGGGGATATCTACAAGATGGCCCTGCCAGGTTTAGTACATTATATTTTTTTACTCTGGCTTTTGTCCTATAAAGTGGACCCGAGGTGAAAATAAACTGATGAGATAAATAATTGTATTTATCCTCCTACTCCTAAAAATGAGCTTTTTTGTTTTGTTTTTAAGATCTCTCATACTTTTCTTTTATATTTAAACATTTACAAAGTAGGTTGAATGTTTTACGGCCTCTCTTCAGCGGCAGCCTATTAAGTGTCCCAGAGTTAGAAAAAGGTCAATAGTTCCTGCCAATATATTTTATCTCTCCCTGACCTCAGAAGTTGTATTCTGTTAAGAAAACTTTTATGGCTGTAATCTGCTTATCAGTAATGTTTACTACAATATATTCCCAACTAGGTACCAACAAGACAGAAGCCATCACTTCCATGCCTAGAAATAACTCTTTCAGGCAGCAAAATAAAACAAGTAAAACAGCCTGGATATTAACCACTTAACCTCCCTGGCGGTACGCAGTTTCAATGTCTGCGTCCGCGGGAGGAATTTGCTATAAAATATTATTTATATTCTTCAGCTAGCACTTCCCTAGCTAAGTATGCCTCCCAAGTGCCCCCGGTCCCCTCTGATCCCCCCGATCGCTGCCGGTAATATTTACCCATCCGCGATCCCGCGAGAGCCGCAGCTTCACTTGTCGCCATGGCGACGATCGGACATGACGTCTGACGTCATCGACATCATGGCGTCATGCGCAATTCCGATGCTCCCCATAGTAAGGCCGGGAGCTGATTGGGAGGCTGCGCCATCACGGGATCCCTGGGGGGTACGTATACCGGTGGCAATCAGCGGCGATCAGAGGGGACCGGAGGCACTTGGGGGGGTATACTTAGCTAGTGAAGTGCTAGCTGAATATAAACAACATTTTAAAGCCAAAAATCCTCCAGGGGCCATGTGATCCCTGCGGCGGCTAGCCCGACCCTAGGTCGGGCTTACCGCCAGGGAGGTTAAGGCTATCTGGATGGATATATTCATCCAGGTAGACTGCCCTGCTGCCGCCACACCTGGTGCGCTCCTGCCGCTCTCCGTTAGCCCCTAGATCAATGAATGGTAACATAGTTCCAATTCATTGATCTAAGTCCCCGGCAGAAAAACCGACGGCCTCTTATCAGAGGCCGCGGTCTTTCTGCGGAAAAAAAAAAGTTTCCCATCCTCCTAATGCTTCCTGGAAGCAAGAGTGTTCACTTCCAGTACTTTTTGACTGTGGCCATCTTGTGGCCAAATAGTAAAACTACACCCACATACATTGTTTTTAAAATAAACACATAATATTACATTTAAAATTAACTGTTTACCTCCCACACCAAAATTTACCCAAATAAAATTTTTAATACAAAAAAAATGACATAAAAAAACCCCAAATCAAAACAACATAAATAGCTACCTAAGGGTCTGAACTTTTTAAATATGCATGTCAAGAGAGTATATTGCTATAATTTTTTAAATTATAAGCTTGTAAATAGTGATGGACGCAAATTGAAAAAATGCACCTTTATTTCCAAATAAAATATTGGCACCATAAATTGTGATAGGGACATAATGTAAATGGTGTAATAAGTGGGACAAATGGGCAAATAAAATACATGGGTTTTAATTATGGTAGCAAGTATTAATTTAAAATTATAATGGCTAAAAACTGAGAAATAATGAATATTTTCCATTTCTTTCTTAACCTTCCTGTTAAAATGGATTTAGAATAAAATAATTCTTAACAAAATGTACCACCCAAAGAAAGCCTAAATGGGGGTGGAAAAAGCAAGATATAGATAATTTTAGTGTGAAAAGTAGTGATAAAGATATTGGCAAATGAATGGGAGGTGAAACAACATTGTAGGCTGAAGTGGTTAATATGTTTTACTGTACATACACATGTTTATCTCATCCTGTCACATATTGCGTTGGGTACACTTTAAAACTAGGTGCATCCTTTGTTTAGGAGCGTCTTATAGTCCGAAGAATAAGATATCTGCACACAATAAAGTTTAGTGCATAAGGCTCTATGTTGTAAATAAATATGGCAGTCTGCCTTATTCCAGCATTGTAAGCTTTTCCCTTATATATTAAACAAAAGACCTTGAGCACAAAATGAAAGTAAATATGCAGAAACGGTGTATGTATGACATCTTTGATCTCGATTTTTCAAAGGAAGTGACTGAGATTTCTTTTGTTACTGAAGCTGATCTCTCATGAGTGGAAGGCACAAAGCATATGTACAATATTGTTCTTGTTCAGTGATGGTGCACATCAGAGCCAACCTTGATCACTGTGAGTGATATTAATTAAATAAGTGCCTGGTGTCAGGATGAAATATAACTTCAAACAACTCAGTATCAAGCTTAGCACCAGAGACATGCTTGATATTGCTAAATCTCTCAGCCTTCAAAAGTATCAGAGATGATGAAGTGATCATTGTACGCTTAGCGACCTATTTCTCTTTTACTGTTTGTAACAGAGCATTGTACAACATGTTGCTGTAGGTTATTAAGTCATTACCAGTATTTATATGTCCCCTCTGAAGCATTTCTCTTGTGCTTATGGTAAAAACAGCATTGCCGCATTGCTGGAAACGAGTGAAATCATTTTTGCCACACAGGTTTGTTATAATTTAAGTAGGCCTCAGTTATTTGGACTGAGTTAGTCAAAAAGGCTTGATGAGCAGACCTGCCCTTTAAGGGGATTTTCTCTGAAGAGAGAAAATCTGCAGTTCTGTCAGCAGAACTAGAACATACCAAGAAGCTGTTCTGATCAAGGCCGCAGGTCTCCCTGACCTGGGCCTGGAACAATAAACATCAGTCATGTTTTGTAAATATTCACATTCCTGCATGTATGTCAAATGTCTCATCGATTATTAATCGAGTAGGCGGGTATGATGACACCATGAGTGGGTCCACCAATAGACTGATATAGGGGGTGGCGAAGATGATGTCATATTTAACTCTTTCCTAGCCAGTATTAAAGCTGGAGCAAGCAATGGAGAACTCACTTCTGCTTCTTCCTTCTGCACTAGCTCGCAAGGCCGACTGGGACCTAAGCATGTTCGTCCTTTCTGTAATCTGATATAATGTATGCTGTACATATGTAGTTTAGTGTAACGTAGTTAGGAAGAAGGTACCTGATTGACTTCAAGAGGGAGTCTAATCATGAGCTTATAACGCAACATGAAGATTGGCATGGCTAGGATATGATGAATGTATCTATCTGTATTCCTGTGACTTGAATAAATAACGGAAACATTGAAAGAAGCCTGAGCAAGTCTATATCCTGTTTGCTGTGTGGAGAGTCAAGTGATCTCACAGTCTGTGAGACGATGGTGTCGAAGCAAGGTGATAAGAACAGTTTATAACAGTGGTGCCTGAAAGCCTTCCCTGCCTAACTATACAGGCAGACGGGGCCGGGGCCGACGGAAAATGGTTTCAAGATATTCCACAGCAAAACAAGCGGAATAGACGGACGCAGACGGTAAAGCTTATCAAGTTGATACTGATAAGTGGTGTGGGATGTGTGCGGGAGTCAAGCACACGGCAGCGATTCGAAAAATCAGCGGCGAAACTCTTGGACGTTACACTGTAACTGCATGTGCACACAGTTACAAGCCTAAAAACCTGGGTCAGAAGGAACTCTCCGAGGCTACGGCTGCTCGCAACTGCCGCTGGAGATTGATCCGCTGTGGGGGAGGGTGGATGCCCCCCACTGACGTTCCGGTGTCCACAGAGGTTTCGTGGGAAAAAGTTGCGGAATGCTGGTGAATTGCGAAGAATCTGCTGCTCAGGCAAGTTTGTTTACGTTGTTGTATGGCCTTATCTGTGTTGTATTTGGGTATTATAACAAGGAGAGGTTAATGTGTTAATGTGTACATTCTGTGTTAAGTGCAGCATGGTGGCTGCGGGCTTCTCATCTCTCCCATGCATGGTGGGAGGGGGGAGTCTGGTTTATGTGCTTGGTTTTTTTTTTCTCCCTCTTCAGATTCAAGCTTCCTGTGTTGTATATTTACGGAGTGGTTATCTCTGCATTTGTCTCAGGCATGTTTGTGCTGGCAAGAAGTTTTTTTTCTCTTCTCTTCTCTTCCCGTCTCTACAGAGGCTGGGAAAAAGGGGGGGGGGTCCCCCGCAGCAGGAGATAAGCCAGCGGTGCTTCAGTCTGTTGGGGCTGGAGGGGGGGGAGAGAGGGGAGAGAGGAGGAAAGGGAGTGTCTTTCTGTTTGTGAGATGTTCTGCACGTTTCTCGCATTTCCAGTCGGGCGGTTCTTAGTTATGTCTGTGATAGAGTGAGAAAGATTCCTACGTCTCTGGGGATCCGTATGTCTGATTGCAGTTCGGATTACAGCTGAGACGTGAAGGAATGCTGAGGCTGATTTTTGTGCACTGTGGATAGATGCTGTGTGTGACTAGGCATAAAAAAAAAAAAAAAAAAAATGTTTGTTTGTATTTTGTTCTCTCTCCTAGGTCTATAGGAACGAGAGGCTGCTATGGGAGCAGCCATCTTGGCTGGCAGTCCAGGACTCAAAATGGCGGCAGTGGAGAGAGCCCGCCCCCGTGAGTCATGGCCCCCACACGTCATGGCAGGGGGGAGGAGGGGCTGGGGGATCCACGTCACGTCAGGCTGTGCTCGCGGCTCCGGGCAGAGCAGCTGGAAGGGAGGGGGGGAGCGATACAGAGACATGCTACTGTGTGTCTCGGGTTTCAACGTATTTCCCCAGAGTTTTTCCCAGAGTCCATGGACAGGAATGCCAGAATAGGAAGTGTTTCCCAGCTCGGTGCAGGGACACACGGAGCAGTACAGATCGGAAATGGGTCTGTACTGTGTTGCTTATGGGATTATTCCTGTAAGTGAGGCACCTTAATGGGTGGTGCAGCATGAGTTCCCAATAGAAGGAAAGGGGGACAGCGCATCAAAGGGGGTGCCGGAGTTGGAAAAAAGGGAGTTGACCAATTCGGGTTTCCGTCGCCGCTTCTGCAGAGCGGTAACGTTTTTTCCGGTTTTGTCGTGAACAGGGCCAGAGCTGGACTGAGAGGTCTATGCTGGGCTGGAGCTGTTTTTGTGTGCGTTTTTTTTCGTCCACTGATTGGTCAAATATGTTTTTTCCAGCTCCTATCAATTGTAGCACGAAGAACAAGGACTGACAACAGTTCATGGGGCAATTATACAGATGATAGAATTGCCGTTTACAGAGTGACAGTGTATCAGTACGCTGTTTGCCATGTGACTACCTTCCATGTGGGCATTCAGGGATCTGCATACAGGCATGTGACGCTGGTATGCTTAGCCCTGCACCCTGTGTAGTTTAAGTGCAAAGTGCTCCTTCCTACAGGGAGGCAGCCAGTTTTTTTTGGTAGTTTAGGTGGTGGCACGGCAAACATTGGTCAGAGGGTACAACACACAGAACTTCTAGCAGAGCTGGTATCGCGATGAAGTTCTAGATAAGTAAATGCGATAATGAGTAAGAGCATTGCAGGCTCACCCGCAAAGCAGCATCAGGTGTGGCATCCGTAATCTGTGCATGCGACGGCCGCGCATGGACAGATAAGGGGGGATGTGGAGTGAGCTGCAATGGGGTGAGAGCTTCCAAAGGTGAAGCGAGCTTCCATAGGTGAAGTCCGCGGGAGCATATTTTAAACAGGTAAGTACTGAGGATAGTACTGAGGTAGGGGGGTGAAGTTTAACTCCAATCTACCAATAAGAGTAAACAGAGTTCAGGAGAACCATAAAGCAACGAGATCAATTACGATATATATTGATCAATTTAAAGTGTAAAGAGTACAAGCCGCAGGGCGAATCCCAAATCATTAATAAGAATTGATTTGTTTGTATTTCGATTTCAGGTGTTTGGCAATATGGAATTGAGACAGCTGCAGTGCTGGCAGCAAAGATGGAGATGTCAGTCGGATAAGCGAAAGGTTCCAGATGCCAATCTAAGCTTGGAGGAACACGAGATTCCTGAAATCGGAAAGAGACTAAAACACGAGATTCCTGAAATCGGAAAGAGACTAAAACACGAGATTCCTGAAATTGGAAAGAGACTAAACCACGAGATTCCTGAAATCGGAAAGAGACTAACAAAACTGTCGGAGCAAAGCATAATGCAAAGTGCTAATGTTTTTCTTTCCCAGGGTGGTGCTTTTATAATGAAGTGTACCATGCTGATGGTGATCCTAGGTTGCCATTCCGTCCTAGGAGAACGAAGAGAGGACATTCTCATGTATAATAAGGGGTTAATGAGAATGCAAGGTCCAAGCATGTTAATGTTGGGTGACAAAGGTACTGATCCTTTCACACCTCCCTCCGCTTGGCACAGATGGACCATGCAGGGACGGAGGAAAGGAGCACTTGTGCCAGGAGAAAGCAAATTTCATGGCACAATGTGGGTGAAAGGTCTGAAGGGTCAAGTGTGCGGGCAGTGGGAATTTAATGGCAGTGTAAATCTGCTATTGAATGCCACACTCCCAGAATCAATGCACCGATCCAAAGGTTTGTTAAAAGGTACATTGCAGTACAATGGGTACATGCAAAAGGTGGAGTGTGTGATTCAGGGGTACCTTGTCTTGGTTATGCAGAGTGAGATGGGTCCAGATTGGAGAGGAACGAGCAGGAGGCGTCAATTCTCTTACCAGAGAGACGCAGGGGACCACATCACACTCTGGAGCTACCAACAGAGAGTGCCTCTGAAACAACTATACACACGTAAAGGCTGGAAAGCCAAGGGTGGGAGGTTCTCGAAACAAGAAGTAAAAATCGAGATCAAGCCACATTTCCAGGTGACAAAGAGGGTGGGGAGAGCGGTCCCGGGGGAGGGAAAGCCCACACAGGGAACCCCATTCACACCACACGGGTCACAACAGGGGACGATATTACACAGTCCATATGCAACAGCTTATCCTCATGAGAGTTGGGTAAGTGAAGAGGTACTCTTAATCGAAAGATTGCAGAGAGTACAGTCTTCCCGACCTCAGGTACATATTGTGCCTCAGGACGTAAGGGGGGAAGAGGTCCAATCAGGACAGCTGGGGACATATTTTGTCAGCGAAAGATTGGACAAGGGGAGGTATATTAATTTTTCTGGAGAAGGATCTTTTGCATGGCAGCTTCGAGATGTTTGGGTGAACAAATGGAAACGGTGCAACATTCCTTTAGGCACCGCCACTTCCTTAGTTCCCACCTCAACCCATGTCTTACACCAGGACCTGAGAGGTCAACCTTTTTTGGTGCTAGACAGGGAGGTGAAACAAGTAGAGTTGTCCTCATGTGGGCAATTCTTGCAGAAGTACCTGCGTTGGCCGGGGCAAGTCAAATTTAGTGAAGATGCCTGCAGGCTCAATAACGCAGAGTGCGAGGCTACCATTCAAAAGATCCACCCTGAAGCCCAACCGATAGTTCCGGTGGCGGAAGGAAAGGTTTGGTTTTTTAACATAAGGTCTAATGATACATTCAAGGTATATTCTCATAATTGTTCCGATAAGGGGGAGTTTCCAAGGGGAACATATTGTGTGAGTGGAGATCCCATATGGATCCTGTCATCCAGGTTTGATGACGTTGTTTCTCAAATTGTTAAGAGAACTCTAAAGGTCAAAGTTTCACGGGTAGTTCCCGTCCTGAAAGAGAACACGACATGGGACAAAGGGGAACAGGGTTTGATCCAAGACGGCCACATTTTGTTACAAAGGTTAAACAAACAGTACACTAAGTTAGAGGTAAGATTTCACCATGATACAGGTGATCTTAACGAGGTAGAACACAAAAATGAGCAGGTGAGTTCCAGTCTGCCCTGGTGGACAAAGGTTCCGGTGATGTTCCAGGGACACTCGGACGGGGCATCTGCAGTTCCAAAGTTCTTTCTACACCCACTGGTCGTCTGGATGGGGATGACAACTTTAGGCATCGTTATCCAGGTGAGGTTGCGGGTTAAAATTACGTAAAATAAATTAACCGGTCCAGAGATTGGTGCCTCATAAACAATCTCCGGAACCAATAGTTTAAATTAAGGGATCTACAGGGTTACGGGTATAGGTTTAGTAGTACCTAGGAGCTGATTGTATAAAGGCGCTCTTTTAGAAGGCACCTGGCACTGCTCCGTTTTGTAACAACCAAACGAGTTTCACTTTTCTGTGGTCATGCAAGTTTGTGAGTGATACGCAAGTGACGCAAATGCTGAGCATGTGGTGTTGAGGGACTTAGAAGTAGGGCTTCCCCAGAGAGCCTGGTTACAGGAAGACCAAGAGGTCTTGCTCTCTCTCTTCCAGGGGTAACCACCGAGAGCAGAGAAGTTGTGTGAGCACGAACATCGAAAAGTGAAACATAAACGAAAGAAACCAGGTACTGGGAGGTTCAGACGCTGGGATCTGCGGGTCAAGCCGTTTTAGGGGGGATTGTTATAATTTAAGTAGGCCTCAGTTATTTGGACTGAGTTAGTCAAAAAGGCTTGATGAGCAGACCTGCCCTTTAAGGGGATTTTCTCTGAAGAGAGAAAATCTGCAGTTCTGTCAGCAGAACTAGAACATACCAAGAAGCTGTTCTGATCAAGGCCGCAGGTCTCCCTGACCTGGGCCTGGAACAATAAACATCAGTCATGTTTTGTAAATATTCACATTCCTGCATGTATGTCAAATGTCTCATCGATTATTAATCGAGTAGGCGGGTATGATGACACCATGAGTGGGTCCACCAATAGACTGATATAGGGGGTGGCGAAGATGATGTCATATTTAACTCTTTTCTAGCCGGTATTAAAGCTGGAGCAAGCAATGGAGAACTCACTTCTGCTTCTTCCTTCTGCACTAGTTCGCAAGGCCGACTGGGACCTAAGCATGTTCGTCCTTTCTGTAATCTGATATAATGTAGGCTGTACATATGTAGTTTAGTGTAACGTAGTTAGGAAGAAGGTACCTGATTGACTTCAAGAGGGAGTCTAATCATGAGCTTATAACGCAACATGAAGATTGGCATGGCTAGGATATGATGAATGTATCTATCTGTATTCCTGTGACTTGAATAAATAACGGAAACATTGAAAGAAGCCTGAGCAAGTCTATATCCTGTTTGCTGTGTGGAGAGTCAAGTGATCTCACAGTCTGTGAGACGATGGTGTCGAAGCAAGGTGATAAGAACAGTTTATAACAAGGTTCAGTTGGCCAACACAGTTTTATATACAATATATCAGAATAAATTAAATATCTGATTGATCAGCCTAATAACAAATGCATAGAATGGACAGGAGGCCCAATCATCTGCATCGTTTGTCAATGAGTTTGCCAATTAGAGATTTGTTAACCTTTGAAGCTCCACTTCTTGTATATAAAGGAACTGATTAATAATAGAACCTTCTACCTACAGTATAAGGTGGGGATGATGAAGACAGCTGATATCCTTATTGACTGTACTGGCTTTGTTACAGTAGCATAAATTACTCCGCTAAGTGATATATGGACCCATTTTGCCTTTAAAGGCAAGCTAAAGGCTTTGATCAGGTGAAAAAGTACTGTCAAAATTAATCAGAGTATGTTCTTGCTTGATGGTGGCTTAGAAAGCATTTTATTGATTAGGTGTAAAAACATTGCCTAGGAGAAATCTTCAGAGAAAAAGCCTAGGTTAAACATAACTGGGAGGGGCGGGGCTACATATATACCAACAGCAGTACAGTGTCTATCCTGTCTAGGCACGTATATAATTTTCTGTTCTTTCAACACATTACGTTATTATTGCACACTGCACATTTACCTTTCAGCTATTAGAGAGGATATAGTAATTACTGCCACAGAAAAGGTAAGCCAAATATAGTTGTTAAAAGCAAATATTGCAACATATGATGAGTACAAGGTCTTTACATTTATCTTAATAAATATCTAGTGATAAACTTGTCCAGAAAGTCCCAAAAAATTCCTTGCAGAAGCAGCAGAATCGCCACCTTGCTCTATTATCTATCACTTATTACCGGAGGAATCTTTCAAAAGGTAGAGAATGCATTTACAGCACAACACCTTCAAGGAATTCAATCACACCCACACAACACCAAGTTCAGTCATTAGCTCATGCCAATTTTCACTCTCAGTAAAGATAAAAAGGATCTTTTTTAGGGCACGATGACATTTTGTTCCTCCTGGAAGAAGAAACATCTACTTAATTTATTTCCATGTGTTGTCTAATGCTGAGGTGTTCCAGGACCTTTTTGTATGCACAGCATGCTTAAGATCTACCCACGGCTTTTTAGTGATATTTACGTCAGGGGACTGAGAGTGTCATTTGGAAACCTTAATCTTGCATTTTTTTTAATCGAGTGGCTCATGGTGGATTTAGAAGTTTATTAGGATGCTGTTTTGTCATAAAAGCCATCCTCTATTCTGAGTTCAATTTTGTGGCTTAATGTCTTCCAAGCAAAATGCGCTATCTTTACCAGAATCCATTGTTTTCTCTATCTTTAAAGTGTACCTTACAAGTTTATTATAGCTATGGCAACTAAATGCATCTTAAAGTAATAGGTACTGTGGCTGAGTCACTAAATCATGGTAAAATTGCCACGCACAGATAGCGCATGGTAATTTTACCAGTGTTTACTCAGCTAACATAACCCTTTAGCCTGTGTATGATGCTTAAAGGAAACCGGAGACCAATAAAATAAAAAGTATATACATACCCGGGGCTCCTTTAGGCTGGTCAGTCCCTCCCCTAGGCGGCCCGGTTATTCTGCCAGTCGGCGCAGCCACAGTCTGGTCACGCACGCCCCTCCCCCCTGCTTCTGTGGCTGTGGTGGTACTGCACAGGTGCAAAACTCTCCTGGTGACGGAAGCACAATTGGGCGCTTGTGGGCAGGCATGTGCAGTTTCCCCCGAATGGCACAATTACCGGCCGTCTCACGGAAAATCCAGGTGGCGTGGGAAGACCGCGAGGGACCGATCAGCCTGAAGAGGGCTGGAGGAAGGCCCAGGTATGTATACACTTTTTATTTTACTGGCCTCCTTTAAGCATCATACACAGGCTAAAGGGTTGTGTTAGTTGAGTAAACACTGGTAAAATTACCATGCGCTATCTGTGCATGGCAATTTAACCATGATTTAGTTAATCAGCCACAGTGCCTATTACTTTAAGATGCATTTGGTTGTCATAGCTATAATTCATGTTGCCCCTGTTAGGAATCAGGATTCATCCGGCCTGCAGATGCACTCTTGTCCTATCCATTCATGCTATTCTCTTCATTGATCTGTCACCCAGTGACAGCTCTAGGTTTTGCACCAAGTATACTGATTCTCACAAGGCTAATTATGTTCCTGGTGAACTTGTTGGCATGCAGCCAGCTTCTGCCTGAACTCACTCTGAGCTGGTGGGTTAAATGTACATTTGTTCTCAGTTGGTTGAGGTCTCTTCCTGTTGTAGCACCTCCAGTGATAGTTACTAGTTCCTAGAGATAAGCTGCTGGGTGTGAGTTGGATTGATTACTGTTATGACTTCTGATTGACCCTTTGTAACGATCGGTGTAACACAGAGAGAATCTGATTCTTGGCGATCTGCAGTATACCCAAGAATACAGATATACCGGATTATTGGGGATCTGCAGTATCGCCAATAATCAAATATGACTAACCTCTGGATATCTGAGTAATATGAGTGTTTGGTGCAACAGTAATACTTTGAGGAGAATACCTGGGGAACAGGTATCAGGACAGTAGGCAATACTGTCCTGGATAACAAGTACCTTCCAGTAACCTGGGACTCTCCCGAAGGGATGAGCCAGGCTAGGGGTAGGAAGAACCAGAACGTGAGTGACACCAAGGACAGAATGTCACTGACTGATCTGTGAACTATCTCTTAACTGAGAAGATAGTTCTCGAGGTCGGGCAAGCCAGGTCGGCAAAACACGGACAGACAAAGTACAAAGACAGGAGACTGAGTCGGTAATCCTAAGGCACACAGGGTTTGGCAACAGAGTATCAGAAATAGCGAGGTACCGAATCAGTAATCAGAAGAGTGGTCAGAAAAGCAGAAAGTCATAACAGATATTAAACAATGCCTAGTCTTGGGTGTGAGCTCCGTGATCATCAACACCCTGGAACTAGTCTGAAGAATAACAGAATGGTAATACAGATTCCTAGACTTGGGTGTGAGGTCCTTAATCATCAACACCCTGGAACTAGTCTGAAGTATAACAGAATGGTAATACAGATTCCTAGACTTGGGTGTGAGGTCCTTGATCATCAACAGCCTGGAACTAGTCTGAAGTATAACAGAATGGTAATACAAGTCCCTAGGCTTAGGTGTGAGGTCCGTGATCATCAACACCCTGGAACTAGTCTGAAGTATAACAGAATAACAACACAGATTCTGACAAAAGGTCTGAGTGCTTCCACATAGTGATCGCAACAGCAGACAACCAGAGAATGACCAGCACCCAGTATATATAGTAAAGCGCTCTCCAGCGCCTCCCCTAAGTGCTGGACCAATGGGAACTGGTTGAATCGTCAGCTGACCGGCTTGGTCAGCTGACTCCCTTCTGGCTGTCATAAAAGTTCTGCCTCTCAGAGCGTGCGAGCGTCCTTCTGAACCTGTGTGGACTATCAGTCCCAGCCACACCAGACGTGTTGTAAAGCACCCGCCGCGCTGGACGCGGCGCCGGCCGCACCGCTATCAGAGCATGCGGCTGTTTCTCCACGTTCAGCCATACTGGCAGACGTAGGCCTATGCGTGCAAACCGCCACGTTGGTCGCGGAATCAGCCGCCTTGTTCTGAGTACACGTGGCGGCTTTTCCGCGTTTTCTCACACCCTTGACTATATATTGGATTGCAGCCTGCCTTGACCTTTGCTATTATGACTACCCTCCTGTCTCATTCCTGGTTTCACAGTCATCTGACCCTTGGCTTGATTCCTGGACTCTGTCTCTGTCTGTCTTTCAGGTTTTTTACTGGATTCCCCAGCCTCAGATTCTATATAATGCACGCACAAGTCCTAGGGGCAAACAAAACTGTGTAGACGTGTTCAGTGTCCCGGTTAGACCGGGAGCTTGCCTTTAGGTGAAGAGTGTGGTGGAGATTGGGACATAGGAAGACAATCTGGTGATTGTCTGGAAACCTTGCAGCCACATTACAAAATGTAATGGGGCCCACAGCTCTAGCTATGCTGGAGCAATGACTCGTTTCATCTCTCTTCCCCCGTGGACATGAGTGAACATGGTAATGTGTATTCATGTACAAGGTATCGTGCAATGCATAAGCATAGATGCAAAGGCACATTAGCCCCTGCAGGTTCTGTATCTATGATTATCCACTGATCTAAATCCACCCTTGCTTTAGGGCCCCAAAGCAGTCATTACAGCTGCTGTGGCTATTTCTGTGTCAATGAGTGCTGTGGTTTTTGGACTATGCATTAGAGAGAGGCTTGCTTTATAGACCTACTATAATCTATCATAAGCAGTGGGTGAATCATTCATACAATGTCAGTAGCATGCCAAAGCAGCATCTGTTTCAACTCCTCACTGAATGTTTCTGGCAGGACTTATCCTCGCCTTCTTCACTTTATGATTAAGGAGATGCAAACGAGGAAATATTCTGATTCAGACACTCGTGTTATGGATAATTCATAAATGTTTCTGCCACTGAAAGAAAGAAAAAAAGTGAAAGTACGGTATATTATAAATATGGAGGTGAAACAAATCAATGGGCTGCATGCATTGACGGGTTACGTCCTCCATACAAGTCAAGGTTAGGGCAGGATGCACTGGGCAGCTCAGGTGAAAAATGAGAGAGCACTCCCATTGTGTGTAAAGAAACAGGAAATGCCCTAGTTGGACAGGACTCACCTGTTCTTCCAGGATTTTTGGCAAGAACAGCTGTGTAGTGCATTTGTTCCACTTAGTGCTGGGGACTGGGCATAGGCAGTCCCTGGTCCAGAGGAACACTGGTGGAGATGTGTGGAAATGCTGGGGACTTGGCGTAGGCACTCCTTGGGTCCAGTGGAACACCGGAGATGTGTGGAAGCTCCAGATTGGAGGTGGATGCTATTGGCCCATTTGGATCAAAGGGGAGTGTGAAGCTGCACCACAGTACAGACACAAGCCCTAAGGATGGGGAGGCTGTGACACTGGGCGCTGCGGCTTCTGCTCAAATGCAAGTACCTTTGTAATTCCCCACTCGTGTACTGTGCTGGTGTATTGGTACATGGGAGAGGAGTGCTGCTATTGTTTAAATTAGGTTTATTGGGTCCTTCCTCACTTTGTCAGGTCAGGAGATACAATAATTCAAACATGCTTAAATACATTTCCAAAAGGGCGGTGTAATGTTTAAAATAGCCAATCATTTGTCTTGTAATAATAATCCGAACATTTGTATAGCGCTTTTCTCCTGTCAGACTCAAAGCGCTCAAGAGCTGCAACCACTGGGACGCGCTCAAGAGGCCACCCTGCAGTGTTAGGGAGTCTTGCCTTGAACCCCTTACTGAATAGGTACTTGACCTAGCCAAGATTTGAACCCTGGTCTCCCATGTCAAAGGCAGAGCCCTTAACCAGTACACTATCCAGCCACCACATGTAGTAGTGATTTAAGCAAATTAGATAATTATTCAAGGGAGTGTTGTTTCCGTGTTAAGAATGGCTAATCGTTGATCAGAAAGGAAGGAAGTTTGACCAGGGATTGGCTGAACTAAACAATCCCAGACTTTCCTGCTTTATAATGCCAGAGGTTTGGGATTATGGGATTATGTTCATTGGTCCCAATGGGGAGCCCCACGGGAGCTTCAAAGATGCTTTGCCAGGGCTCAGAGAGACAGTAATTACAGTGAGAGATGCACTGTAATCACAGCGTCAGGACTTGCGGCAAGAGGCAGCAGATGTCTAGCGGTGGAAGGTATATTGAACAGTTTTGCAGGTCTAAGCTAATACTCATGTCTGATGGGAATCATCGCTTCCCAGAGGCATGAAGAGTGCAATAGGTTAGGGTGTAAAGAACTCGCTGGGCAATTATATCACCCCAGTGAGTGCTTTACTGCCTAGTGGGGTGTTGCAGACAATTGGATTAGGCGATGCACCCATCGCCTAATTTAAGAACTCGCCAGCGCTTAGCGCTGGGAGTTCTGTAATAGAATATGGCCCATAGTAGTTTGGAGTTTTCCTGTCATTTATGCAGTTGTGTGTGTGTGTACAGGGATTCTTTAGTTGTGCTATCTGCCACTGGCAGCTCAGCACCAGAATGAACAAAGTGAGAGCTGAGCTCAAATATATCATTCTAGACTGTAAGAACTTTTAGGTGATTATTAATTTTCTTTAACTTTTCACTAGGATTGTATAAATTTACTTATTTATGGAGACAGGTAAAGCAGAGCTGGATAATGTGCAGACTGTGATTCCAGCTCTCATCATTCAAGGGTACAACTGTCAGCATTTCAAGATAATTGTCAGGGATATAGAGCTTCCAAGAAGTTGTCACTGAACGTGTCCTACACAGAACTGTCTTGATGGACCACTGCCACTGTTCCAATTAGAACATCTTGTACAGAGTTGCAGAGCTCTCTGTCAATAGCGATTTCCACGTTGGTGATGCCAATCTTATGCAAGACAACCAATTAATTGATCATTTAGTATAGTAAATTGCACATATTTTTCAGATCAGATGAAGTATTCAGATGGTCTCAGATTTGAATAACCCTATATTTCATTTATTGATTTTAAATAAAAAAAATAAAAAGGTATAATGCGTAGAGATTCAGGAGTAAGGCCCGGTTCACATTAGCGGCTGCTATCCGGAATCGCCGTGCCGGAGCCGTGCCGGAGCCGGACCGCATGCGGACCGGACGAAACGGACGCACGGCATAGCAATGAAAGTCTATGCGACCGTTCACATGCGTCCGTTTCGTCCGGACCGGAGCCGGACCGGATCCGGACTCCGGCGTCCGTTCCAACATGCGCTATTTTTTGGTCCGGCTGGTCCGGCTGACGTATCCGGACCGGAGCCGGAATGTTGCATCCGGCCAATGGAAACCAATGAGAACCGGAGAGCGCACAACACACTGGCTATAAAAACCGGATGTTGTACCACACTTCCTATGCTGACTCTATGGTATGGTGGCCATTTTGGATGGGGACCACATGGCACCAGCGTTCACAGAGTGGAGCAGCAGTGACTTCATGCTGGAGCTCTTTGGCAGCAATATGGAGCAGGATCTGTCTGATAGCGAGGGGGTGAGGCCCTACACATCAGAAGACCTCATCCTACAGGTGCAGCAGGTACCAGCCCTGTGGGACAAGGGGGATGCGGACCACAGCAACATCAAAAAATGCAGAGGCCTGTGGAAAAAAATTGCCAAGCTGTATGTGGAGGACTTTGAGAACTTGAGCAAGAGACAGCAAGGCACAGAGGGTATGTTGACTAGAAGTTTTTTGGGGGGGCTTGTGGTTTAAGCTTGTGATGTATTCCACTTTTGCTATGGATTTGTGTCACCCACGTGTTGCCCACCCACCCGTGGCCCACCCACCTGTTCCCCACCCACCTGTACCCCACCTGTGATGTATCCCACCCACCTGTACCCCACCTGTGATGTACCCCACCTGTGCTGTATCCCACCCACCTGTGATGTATCCCACCCACCTGTACCCCACCTGTGATGTATCCCACCCACCTGTACCCCACCTGTGATGTATCCCACCCACCTGTACCCCACCTGTGATGTATCCCACCTGTGATGTATCCCACCCACCTGTACCCCACCTGTGCTGTATCCCACCCACCTGTGATGTATCACACCCACCTGTACCCCACCTGTGATGTATCCCACCTGTGATGTATCCCACCCACCAGTACCCCACCTGTGATGTATCCCACCCACCTGTACCCCACCTGTGATGTATCCCACCTGTGATGTATCCCACCCACCTGTGATGTATCCCACCCACCTGTACCCCACCTGTGATGTATCCCACCCACCTGTACCCCACCTGTGATGTATCCCACCCACCTGTACCCCACCTGTGATGTATCCCACCCACCTGTACCCCACCTGTGATGTATCCCACCCACCTCTACCCCACCTGTGATGTATCCCACCCACCTCTACCCCACCTGTGATGTATCCCACCTGTGATGTATCCCACCCACCTGTACCCCACCTGTGCTGTATCCCACCCACCTGTGATGTATCACACCCACCTGTACCCCACCTGTGATGTATCCCACCTGTGATGTATCCCACCCACCAGTACCCCACCTGTGATGTATCCCACCCACCTGTACCCCACCTGTGATGTATCCCACCTGTGATGTATCCCACCCACCTGTGATGTATCCCACCCACCTGTACCCCACCTGTGATGTATCCCACCCACCTGTACCCCACCTGTGATGTATCCCACCCACCTGTACCCCACCTGTGATGTATCCCACCCACCTGTACCCCACCTGTGATGTATCCCACCCACCTCTACCCCACCTGTGATGTATCCCACCCACCTCTACCCCACCTGTGATGTATCCCACCTGTGATGTATCCCACCCACCAGTACCCCACCTGTGATGTATCCCACCCACCTGTACCCCACCTGTGATGTATCCCACCCACCTGTACCCCACCTGTGATGTATCCCACCTGTGATGTATCCCACCCACCTGTGATGTATCCCACCCACCTGCGATGTACCTCACCTGTGCACATAAAACATACACAATGACCAATTATTATACATCAATTTATTGTAAAAAATTAATACATTTAAAATCACTCAAAAACTTGAAACTCCAAAATAAACACATTTCAACAAAACATATTAAAAACCAAACATTCACCCTCGTCCTGGTGGTGTGGTAAAATAAAGTCTCAGTTGGTCCCTGTTCCGCAGTGACACTACCCTTGGCCTGGTTGCATACCTCCGCAGGGGCATTAGTGGAAGCACATTCGGGGGTTCCGGAGTCTCTCTTTCCTCCTGCCGCACAAAGTTGTGGAGGATGCATGCTGCCTTCACCACTACAACTGCGTTGCCCAGTTTCAGCAGCATGGGCGTGTGGAACACCCTCCACTTTGACACCAGGATCCCAAATGTGCACTCCACCATTCTCCTTGCACGGCTCAACCGAGCATTGAAGTGTAGCTGGCTGGCATCAAGTCCCCTGTCTGGGTACGGACGCATTACATGGTCGGACAGGGCGAAGGCCTCGTCCCCCACAAACACATAGGGGTAGGCCGGTGCCCTTGTCCCAGGCCAGGGTCTGTCACGGGGGAGACGCAGTCTGCCTTCCTCCATCAGCCGGCAAAGGGTCGTACGCTGGAAAATTCCAGAGTCATTGGAACTACCGTACGACCCCACATCCACGTACACAAACTTGTAGTCCGCATCTGCCACTGCCATTAGAACAATGCTGAAGTATTTTTTATAGTTGAAATAATGGCTGCCACTCCCCACGGGTTTCTGAATCCGGATGTGTTTCCCATCCAGTGCGCCAACACAATTAGGAAACTTGCACTCGGTCCAGAAGCCCTGGGCGATCTCCTCCCATTTCGTGGTGTCCGGCACAGGCATGTATCTGGCCCTCAGTCGCGTCCAAAGGATCCTCGAAGTCCTCACGACGATGCCTGCCACCGTGCTCTTCCCAATACGAAATGTGACATGTAGCGATGTATATGTTTGTCCAGTTGCGATGTACCTACAAGAGAAATAATCGAAATCAATTTTTCATGTCGTTACAGGAGAAAGGTTCAAGACAAGGTGGCGCAATATACGGGATGCATACGTGAAATGGCTACGGAAGAAAAAACTTGCCGAACGAAGTGGCAGTGGCGGGGGAAGGCGACAAAAAGACTACCAATTTGCCAAGCAATTGTCTTTCATCATTGCAAGCCTGGAACCTAGACTGTAAGTACCACTACTGTGGGCAGGAACTGAGAGCTCATTTACCATGACTTCGGCCATGTATTGCTATGGCCTCAATTCCCATGGCTAGCGAACTTTTCTCACAAGCTTTATCAAATGTTGGGTAGAAACGGTTGATAAAGTGATTGCTAGTGTTTGCTAGCTCTGTGAATTGACGCCACATGCTGTTTGGCACACCAATAAATATTGTTTTTATCTACAGGACTGAAGACAATTTGGAGCAAGAGGAACCGACCCAGGAGGCACGGTTCAGCAGTGAGGAGAGCTTGGTGGATGATGACGTCGCCGATGTAACCTATTGCCCCGAGGAGAGGAGTAGGAGGAGGGAGTCCTTAATCCCAACTCTCTCCTTTGATGATGACTTGGCAGAAGAGAGCTTGGATGTTGAGGTTGCAGGACCGAGTGTGGAAGAAGCTGAACCTCCACAATCGACCGCTATGGAAGCTCCAGGGGAACAAGAACAAAGTGAGGAGCACCGAGAGACTGCAGCACAACCAGCGCGCAGGGCAACCCCGACACAGGCCAGAGGACGGGAAGATGCTGCCACACCACCAGTGAGGACCACCACACCAGTGAGGCGTCGAGGTACCCTCCCCCCAACAAGGAGAGAGACAGAGTCCGAGATGTCCGGGGCTGTCTCCGGACTTCTCGGGATTCTTCAGAGCCACCAAACTCTCATAACCCGGCAGTTGCAAGATGAGGACAGGGGCCATATCATGGAGCAGTACAAGTCCCACATCACTTCACTGCAATGTGAGCTCGACGCTGTACATGGGCACTACAGGGACGAGCTTAAAATGATGCATGAGATGCACAGAGGAGAAATCGACCAACTGCGTGCGCAGCATCATCAGTCGGTGGGCCAGCTGCAGAACATGATGCAGCAAATGCATCAACAAAGCAAGGAACTACTGAAATTGCAGGCACACCCGTGTTTTCACACTGTGATGTCTCTAATACCATATCTGGAAAAGGTGCCTTCCCAAAACCTGATGGCGTGCCATTCCAATTTGCTGGAGGTGATTAAACAGCACATGGACACGCCATTATTGCAACCACCAATTTTTAGACCCCCACAACCAACAGCGGTGCCCACCTGGCAATCATCACAGATGTACACCGGCTACAGAGGCAGTCAATATGGGCCACCGCTGTCAGGGTCCAGCTCATCCACGACCAGCACCCAAGAGAGTCCAGATTTCCAGGCAGCAACTCCCACCTTTTCTAGTAGTGGTGCCGATACAATTTGAAAAAAAAAGTCAAATTGTTCCTGGACATGCTCCTCTGAATACCTCCGATCCTCGGAGGAAGGATACCATCACAGGGCTTTTTAACTTTTGGTTTTGCTGGACTTGAACTTTAGGGCCTGGTGTCCCCGAAAGACACTACCTGGGTCACAACCTTGTGCCTGTTGCACTGCACCTGTAGTCCTGCACCTGTGCCTTTGATTCCTCTTGTTCCTTACTTTGTTGATCCTAATCACTTGCACAAGACCCTTGGAGCCATGGGTGAAGGACACCTTCACTGGTCGGTGAGAGGCCTAGCCTTTTCACTGACCTGTGTCCTTCATCCATGGCTCAGAGGGTCCTGTGCCAGTGGTTAGGTTTTAGAAGCACTAATAATTTAGGGCCTGGTGTCCCCGAAAGACACTACCTGGGTCACAACCTTGTGCCTGTTGCACTGCACCTGTAGTCCTGCACCTGTGCCTTTGATTCCTCTTGTTCCTTACTTTGTTGATCCTAATCACTTGCACAAGACCCTTGGAGCCATGGGTGAAGGACACCTTCACTGGTCGGTGAGAGGCCTAGCCTTTTCACTGACCTGTGTCCTTCATCCATGGCTCAGAGGGTCATGTGCCAGTGGTTAGGTTTTTGAAGCACTTCAATTTTAGGGCCTGGTGTCCCCGAAAGACACTACCTGGGTCACAACCTTGTGCCTGTTGCACTGCACCTGTAGTCCTGCTCCTCTGCCATCGGTTCCTCTTGCTCCTCACTTTGTTCTTGTTCCTAACCACTTGCACAAGACCCTTGGAGCCATGGATGAAGGACACCTTGACTGGTCGGTGAGAGGCCTAGCCTTTTCACTGACCTGTGTCCTTCATCCATGGCTCAGAGGGTCCTGTGCCAGTGGTTAGGTTTTTAAAGCACTTCAATTTTAGGGCCTGGTGTCCCCGAAAGACACTACCTGGGTCACAACCTTGTGCCTGTTGCACTGCACCTGTAGTCCTGCTCCTCTGCCATCGGTTCCTCTTGCTCCTCACTTTGTTCTTGTTCCTAACCACTTGCACAAGACCCTTGGAGCCATGGATGAAGGACACCTTGACTGGTCGGTGAGAGGCCTAGCCTTTTCACTGACCTGTGTCCTTCATCCATGGCTCAGAGGGTCATGTGCCAGTGGTTAGGTTTTTGAAGCACTTCAATTTTAGGGCCTGGTGTCCCCGAAAGACACTACCTGGGTCACAACCTTGTGCCTGTTGCACTGCACCTGTAGTCATGCACCTCTGCCATCGGTTCCTCTTGCTCCTCACTTTTTTCTTGTTCCTAACCACTTGCACAAGACCCTTGAAACCATGGATGAAGGACACCTACACTGGTCGGTGAGAGGCCTAGCCTTTTCACTGACCTGTGTCCTTCATCCATGGCTCAGAGGGTCCTGTGCCAGTGGTTAGGTTTTTGAAGCACTTCAATTTTAGGGCCTGGTGTCCCCGAAAGACACTACCTGGGTCACAACCTTGTGCCTGTTGCACTGCACCTGTAGTCCTGCTCCTCTGCCATCGGTTCCTCTTGCTCCTCACTTTGTTCTTGTTCCTAACCACTTGCACAAGACCCTTGGAGCCATGGATGAAGGACACCTTGACTGGTCGGTGAGAGGCCTAGCCTTTTCACTGACCTGTGTCCTTCATCCATGGCTCAGAGGGTCATGTGCCAGTGGTTAGGTTTTTGAAGCACTTCAATTTTAGGGCCTGGTGTCCCCGAAAGACACTACCTGGGTCACAACCTTGTGCCTGTTGCACTGCACCTGTAGTCATGCACCTCTGCCATCGGTTCCTCTTGCTCCTCACTTTTTTCTTGTTCCTAACCACTTGCACAAGACCCTTGAAACCATGGATGAAGGACACCTACACTGGTCGGTGAGAGGCCTAGCCTTTTCACTGACCTGTGTCCTTCATCCATGGCTCAGAGGGTCCTGTGCCAGTGGTTAGGTTTTTGAAGCACTTCAATTTTAGGGCCTGGTGTCCCCGAAAGACACTACCTGGGTCACAACCTTGTGCCTGTTGCACTGCACCTGTAGTCCTGCTCCTCTGCCATCGGTTCCTCTTGCTCCTCACTTTGTTCTTGTTCCTAACCACTTGCACAAGACCCTTGGAGCCATGGATGAAGGACACCTTGACTGGTCGGTGAGAGGCCTAGCCTTTTCACTGACCTGTGTCCTTCATCCATGGCTCAGAGGGTCATGTGCCAGTGGTTAGGTTTTTGAAGCACTTCAATTTTAGGGCCTGGTGTCCCCGAAAGACACTACCTGGGTCACAACCTTGTGCCTGTTGCACTGCACCTGTAGTCATGCACCTCTGCCATCGGTTCCTCTTGCTCCTCACTTTTTTCTTGTTCCTAACCACTTGCACAAGACCCTTGAAACCATGGATGAAGGACACCTACACTGGTCGGTGAGAGGCCTAGCCTTTTCACTGACCTGTGTCCTTCATCCATGGCTCAGAGGGTCCTGTGCCAGTGGTTAGGTTTTTGAAGCACTTCAATTTTAGGGCCTGGTGTCCCCGAAAGACACTACCTGGGTCACAACCTTGTGCCTGTTGCACTGCACCTGTAGTCCTGCTCCTCTGCCATCGGTTCCTCTTGCTCCTCACTTTGTTCTTGTTCCTAACCACTTGCACAAGACCCTTGGAGCCATGGATGAAGGACACCTTGACTGGTCGGTGAGAGGCCTAGCCTTTTCACTGACCTGTGTCCTTCATCCATGGCTCAGAGGGTCATGTGCCAGTGGTTAGGTTTTTGAAGCACTTCAATTTTAGGGCCTGGTGTCCCCGAAAGACACTACCTGGGTCACAACCTTGTGCCTGTTGCACTGCACCTGTAGTCATGCACCTCTGCCATCGGTTCCTCTTGCTCCTCACTTTGTTCTTGTTCCTAACCACTTGCACAAGACCCTTGAAACCATGGATGAAGGACACCTACACTGGTCGGTGAGAGGCCTAGCCTTTTCACTGACCTGTGTCCTTCATCCATGGCTCAGAGGGTCCTGTGCCAGTGGTTAGGTTTTTGAAGCACTTCAATTTATTAGGGCCTGGTGTCCCCGAAAGACACTTGGGCAGCTATGCCCTACAACTCTTCCAGCACAAAGTTGGTGGTTGGTGTTCCTTAAAACTGACCGGGCTATACCATAGATATGTTATTTTTTTGTCTTCCATGTTGGAAGAATGTTTCCATGTTGGAAAGTGGTTGTTTTTGCAATAAAAAAATTTGTTTTTACATACCTCAGTGTGATGAGTAGTTGTTCTTGTGGTGTGACTGCTCTCCTGAACGTGGTATCCTTCTTCCTAAGGTCATCCTTCACCATCTCCAAAAGGGTATCAAACCTGTCAGGAGATGGAAAGGAAGAAGCTGTAAAGTATGTTGTGGGACAAGGTGTTGGGTGGAGGATGGGGGAGGTGTGTTTACAGAGGTTTGGGAGTGTTGTGGAGGGTGGGGGTGTACTGTATAGCTAGGTATACAGGGGTGTGGGGGTCAGGGTGGTGTGTTTAGCTAGGTATACAGGGATGAGGTGTTGTGGGGGTGAGGGTGGGGTGTTTAGGAATGGTGGGGGTTGGTGTATTTAGGCCTATATACTTACAGGGGAATAGACATCCGAGTGTAGCTGTAGAACTTCTGTGGGTGTCGTCTGAGGTCCCGGTAGAGGGCCTGGAACTCTCCCTTCCTCTGCCTCCTGGCTAGTAGAGGGTGCACCCACCATCTCCTGCGAGGAGCACGCCTTCTCCCCACATAGTAGTAGGTAAACAACAGGAAGGAGAGAATTCCCAGGTAATAAGCGTAAAAAATGACTGGATCCATGGTCCCAACTGCTGTCTCTGTATCCAAGGATGGTCTCCACACGTCCAGCTGTCTCCAACAATGACCCCAGAGCTTCTGCTGACCTCCCAGAACCCCAGGTATTTATACAGGTTGTTATCTCTTTAAGAATCCGGATCCGGACCGGAACCGTGTTCATACCGCACGGAAACCGTATGCAACCGGACCGGATCCGGACCGGATCCGGACAGGAACCGTACGGTTCAGGTCCGATCCGGCTCCGGTGCGGTCCGGACATCCGGTGCGGTTTTTGCAAAACCGCAAGTGTGAACGGGGCCTTATTTCTTAAAATTAGTAGTTACATTTAGTTTTATTGACAGATTATTCATGTATTTTAAGCATTTCCATTTATAGGCATCCGTTATAAAGAGAGAATATATAATATACAATAGATATCCACTTTAAAGGGAATCTGTGGTGAAAATAAACTTACGATATAATGATTTGTATGTGTAGTACAGCTAAGAAATGCAACATAAGTAGCAAAGAAAGAGTCTCAAAGTTTCCAGTACAGGAAGAGTTAGGAAACTTCCCTAGTTATCTATGCAAAAGAGCTCCTTTGAGCTCTCCGATTAATATAGTCAGAAAGCAATGCTATTTTCTGAAGCACTTATGCATCAAAGAAACAATGAAAGACAACCTCAGACAAGATTTTACTGCAGGAAAGTTCAAAGGGTCGTTAGCTCTGCTTTGTTTCAAAGTTTACAATGCAGACTGTAGATTGCAAACTGCAGATATCAGAGAAAGATGCAATGTTATTAAAAAAAAGCTATATAAGGGAAGAACAGCTCCAGAGTGTAGACTGTTTTACATGTACTGATGTAAACAATGTATAGCAATTAATGAAACCCATTTACCTTGGGTTTCCACTGTGATGAGATGATATGCTGAAGGGCATTGTTTGAAGCACTGAAAGACTGTCAGGCACACTGGTGCTAATTATTTAGGTTTGCTGACACACAACACTTGTACAATGCTGCAGGTGGCTAGGATTAGTGTGCATAAGTAGAGTAGAGGGCAGTAAATCACAACTACGTGCATGGTGCTTTACCATAGCCGTCAGCACCAGCTGATCATCCCAGTGCAATAACGTCTCAGGTCCTCCTCTAGTCCAACTACATCCATCACTGTCCTGATGAGCCAACTAATCACATGGTCAGCAGGAGATTAATACTGCACGTTCAAAAATACAAACTACATAAAATTGATGAGAACCCAATCTATCATAAATAGTTTTTTCTTTTCCAATTAGACATATATAGGTGCAACAGCATATAGTGTAAATGTTTTTACATTAAACAGATAACTGTAAACAATAACAATAATATTTTTATACTATTAGAGATTTTTACTAAAACATCCTTCCTAAAAACTAGGTCTGTTATTCCAAAAACTAGATAAACAACCTAACTAAATGAAATGCATAAAATAAGATCCAGGTTTAAAAAAACAGCTTTTACAACTCACACCTATGCGGACATCCAACCAACAAACGTTGATTCCGGTGATACCTTTAATGACTAACTGTACATGGTTTATTGCAAACTTTCGAAACGTTAAGTTTTTTCTTCAGGCATTCTATAGAACTGGATCAGAACCATACAATAAGAAGTTTTAAATCACATACAGACCTGTACAGGATTCTGTAGACTCAATCCGAAATGATGTCACACAGAACACAGAACTGGATCAGAACCGTACAATAAGAAGGTTTAAATGACATACAAACTTATATATGATTCTGTAGGCTCAATGATATATAAGTCAGTATGTCATTTAAAACTTCTTATTGTACGGTTCTCATCCAGTTCTGTATAATGCCTGAGGCAGGGAACACACTTGACTGTTTTCGTACGCGTTTTCTGCACAGAAAAACTGAGAACTCATGTTAATCAATGGGCTAGTGCACACTTACTGTGTTGTTCGCACGCAGAAAAAAAACTGACATTCTGCATCCTGATTCTGCACATTTTGGCAGTTTCCTCTATCATTTACATCAGCTGCTGTGAATAAACGCACGCGTTTTCCTGCATGGAAACACACTTGGTGTGCAGAAAAAGTATGCAGGAAAACGCGCGCGGAAAACTGAAAGTCAAGTGTGTTCCCTGCCTGAAGAAGAAACTTAACGTTTTTAAAGTTATCACCCGAATCAACGTTTGTTTGTTGGTTGGACATCGGCATTTCTGCTCCTCGACTAACACCGGACCACACTTCACTTAAAGAGACTCTGAAGTCTCTAAAAAAGGTCTTTTTATTTCATAAATATGTTTAATATGTTATCCCTAACTAAACCGCCGCATTCCCGCCGCTCTAAACTATCTAAATCCCCCCTAACCTCTCCCCCGCAAAATCCATGTCTTTCTTGGTCGTGGATTTTGCTGCCCTAAGCGCTTCCATGTGAGGCAGGGCTATGAGCTGCAGCCCTGCTGCACACGCGTCTGTCAGCAGCGGATCTCCGCCTCTCCCCCGCCCCTCTCAGCGAAGGAAGACTGAGAGGGGCGGGGGGAGAGGTGGCGGTCTGCCGCTGACAGACGTGTGTGAGGCAGGGCTGCAGCTCAGAGCCCTGCCTCACACGGAAGCGCTCCCCATAGTGTGCCCTAGGGAGTTTGGGGGGATTTAGATAGTTTATAGCGGCGGGGATGCGGCGGTTTAGTTAGGGATAACATATTAAACATATTTTTGAAATAAAAATACATTTTTTTAGAGGCTTCAGAGTCTCTTTAACTCGCACCTAAAAATGGAGAAAAGGCTTTGGTATTCAGTGTTTAACAGGCAATACAAACAATTACGTGTACATTAAGTAAATTAATAAAATTACCAAACTAAATAAAAAGAACCACAACGCCTAGCCGATGAGAACTCTTTCCACCAGCATGGCTGAATCCCCCAGAGACTTTAGGTGTAGCTCTATTAAGATGCAAAGCAGTACAGACAGCCCCCTACTACTACTACTCATGTTACAACATTTCAGAGATACCAACAACATTGTCTTCATGTTCAAAATATACAATGCTGATTTTTATTACATATTTTTGTTGTTAAATGTTATAGTGTTGTATAAGCTGTCATAAGCAGTTTAACACAATTTAAAAGCACATTGAAAACAACCCAAAAACATTGTTTATACTACATGTCCAAATCAAGAGTTATCCGAAAGTAAACCAGTCATCCACCATGTTTCACCATGATCAACACAGGACTTAACTCACAACCAGGTCTGCAATGTTCTCAAAGACTTAATGTGTGGCCCAGCATAACATCTGAGCACGCTAGTTATTAAGCTGTACCATAGTTTATTTATAAGGGCCTGGAGAAGGGATATATAACAGAATGTTATATCATATAATCCCATAGAGTGTTACCACTTTGATTACATACTTTTGAAAGACATGCATACATATATACATACATTATTAGAGAAAACACAATGCAAATGTGAATTGGAACTCTAGGGGAAAAACCTTTTCCATAGTTTTTACTGTCAGGGCTGTGTAAAATTGCAAATGTAACCTAGTACGAATTTTTGTTTTATATTGGAAAGCTAGAAGAGCTGCTAATATTTAAATTTACTAATTTTGTAGAAAAGCCAATCAGAAAAAAATTGCTTGTGTCCACCCAACTCTGTGGCCACACACCATACAATTTTTTACATATCTGTTCAATTCAAGAATAGCAATTAATTTTTCCGACTGATTGTAACAATTCAGAAACCTGACCAATGTTCCACACACACACATGTTAAATTTTTCCCCAATCATGAATAAAATATTTTAAAGCTCAGAAAAAAATTGATTGGAACTGTACATCAAGTAATTGACAATCCCTCACACACCATACAATTGTTGTTAAAGTTGGTCTGAAATTTCCAACATGTCCAATCTCCACAAATCGAAAAAAAACAAACTGGGAAATTTAATTGGATTTATTGATTGAAAACAAAAAAAAGCTCCTGATTTTTTGGCATAACTGATTGAAATTATCGAATTGGTGAAAAATTGGATCTTTTAATTGTATGGTGTGTGGCCACCTTAAGATGAGTTGTAGTCAGTAGGAAAATGTCTGTCTTTGCACTCTCCTCAGCTAGCAGCTAAGACAGACTGGGGATAGAGACTGTACATCACTGATATTCATTTTACTTGAGGCCTGTCTAAAAGAAAATGCAAACACTGGTGAACTAGGCTAGTGCTGACTAGTTCACTACTAACATACATGTCTCACTCTTGGCAACTCTTTCCCTGTTAGTAAACCTGCTCTTTGCCACAGCAGCACCTTGTAGCTTTACAGGCAAAGATGATCAATCATATACAGATTTTTCTAATAATGCAAATGTTGGTGCAATTTGTAAGCAGCCAATCAAGTTGGATTTGACTGACCTAATTCCAAGCCACATACCAATTGCAATGCAGTTTGCATCAAGTCAGAAAACTCAGCAATTCACACATTGCATGAATCCAGATTCAGGCCTGTGACGATGCTTCTTTTTCTGGCAATAGTTCACATAGATAACAGACAGTCCCCTACTAACACACACTCCAGTTGCAAATGTCTTATACATACAAAGGAAGTTATGCTCATGTACCAAATGCAATATACTGTTTTTGTTACTACATATTTGTTATTGCATGATACAGTATTGTATAATCTGTTGCACGTTATTTAAAGCACATTGAGAGCAACCAAAATGCATTATTTATACTGTATGTCCAAATCCAGAATTGTTTGAAGGTAAATAACTTATCCACGTGTTTGTACCAATATGTATAATGCATAGTTCAACTTATAAAACAACCTCTGGAATGGAATCGGTTGTAAGCAGGTGATCCCCTATATAGTTAGGTGCTGAATTAGAATACACACACCAGTTAATGCTAAGGTGCAACATTGAAGTAATTAATATCCCTTAAAGTAGACTGCCAGCTCCATATATCAGGTCAGGTGCAATACTGATAAAAAACAAACAAATAGAAAACACTGGGGGACCTGTATGAAGAACAATGACTGGATATGCTCACATAAGGGGTATGGCATATATAGTCACCTACAGTATATACTGTACAGTATATCTGTCCTAATGATACGATTGTTTGGACGATCGATTCTTTGATTGTAACTGCGCTCGTTCAGTACCACTAACAAAATTTAAGCTGCTTTCCAATTTGATCAGATTAATTTAATTGAGCCTAAAAACCGTATTAATTCAATCAATATTATGATCATATAGAAGAATATATTGTCCAAAGAATTATATCATTTATGGCCACCTTAAAGGGGTTCTCTGGTATTTCTGAAAAAGTTAAAACTGACACTTTCCTGGGGCTTCTTTTGGCCCCCTACAGCTGTAATGTCCCGCGCCGTCCTCCTCCGATGCTCCATTCCCCGCCGCCAGTAACCTGCTAATTATTCATCTAACTAGACTAATAGAACTGCGGCTGCAGATAACAGATAACTTTGCAAGTGAGTGCTATATACAGTGTGTGCGTGCGTGTGTGTGTGTGTGTGTGTGTGTTTGGATTAGTTCCCAACTAGTTTTTTTGCTTATAAAAACTGGCATTTTGCATGGTAGAGTAGGACTCACCAGATTGGAGACACTTTGGCGCAGTTGGTGAGCTTAAGCGCATTAAAGCGTAACCAAGAGCCCCTGTCACTGTTTTCCTGTTGTGTACTGCAGCCCCTCTGTATTTGTATATTTCTTATGGAGTTTGGGGACCTCCAGCGCTGCGTGCATGCTTTGCATAGAATTGCATAAAATTTGGTTTGTGCTGCTCACCCCTTGGTATTTATTTATAATTTTCCTCTGTGAGCCTGCATAACCACGCCCACCTCTAGCACAGTTAAGCATATAAATGAGTGGATTGCTAAGAGAGTTCATTTGGTAGCTAGTGAAAGGTGAGGTGTTTTTAATTTCCTTTTCTCCCATTTAGTTGACTCTTGGGTTTTTGGATCAGTTCCCACTAGTGTTGGGCGAACAGTGTTCGCCACTGTTCGGGTTCTGCAGAACATCACCCTGTTCGGGTGATGTTCGAGTTCGGCCGAACACCTGACGGTGCTCGGCCAAACCGTTCGGCCATATGGCCGAACTAAGAGCGCATGGCCGAACGTTCCCCGAACGTTCGGCTAGCGCTGTGATTGGCCGAACGGGTCACGTGGTTCGGACCCGAACGCGCTCTGATTGGCCGAACTGTCACGTGGTTCGGGTAAATAAATACCCGAACCACGTCATATCTCCGCCATTTGTCTGTGGGTTTAGCTTTGGGTAGGCAGGCAGGGTAGTTCGCGCTCCAGCCACGCTAGCCAGGGTCCCCCCTGTCATTGTGTCACTGCTGGGAACAGTAGTACACCGCTTGCTCAGCCACACTATATAGCATTCTGTTTACTGCCACTCTGTGTACCTCGCTCAGCCACACTATATAGCATTCTGTTTACTGCCACTCTGTGTCTGCTGGGAATAGTAGTACACCGCTTGCTCAGCCACACTATATAGCATTCTGTTTACTGCCACTCTGTGTACCTCGCTCAGCCACACTATATAGCATTCTGTTTACTGCCACTCTGTGTCTGCTGGGAATAGTGGTACACCGCTCGCTCAGCCACACTATATAGCATTCTGTTCACTGTTCTGTGTCTGCTTGAAACAGTGGTACACCGCTCGCTCAGCCACACTATATAGCATTCTGTTTACTGTTCTGTGTCTGCTGGGAATAGTGGTACACCGCTCGCTCAGCCACACTATATAGCATTCTGTTTACTGTTCTGTGTCTGCTGGGAATAGTGGTACACCGCTCGCTCAGCCACACTATATAGCATTCTGTTCACTGTTCTGTGTCTGCTGGGAATAGTGGTACACCGCTCGCTCAGCCACACTATATAGCATTCTGTTCACTGTTCTGTGTCTGCTGGGAATAGTGGTACACCGCTCGCTCAGCCACACTATATAGCATTCTGTTTACTGTTCTGTGTCTGCTGGGAATAGTGGTACACCGCTCGCTCATCCACACTATATAGCATTCTGTTCACTGTTCTGTGTCTGCTGGGAATAGTGGTACACCGCTCGCTCAGCCACACTATATAGCATTCTGTTCACTGTTCTGTGTCTGCTGGGAATAGTGGTACACCGCTCGCTCAGCCACACTATATAGCATTCTGTTCACTGTTCTGTGTCTGCTGGGAATAGTGGTACACCGCTCGCTCAGCCACACTATATAGCATTCTGTTTACTGTTCTGTGTCTGCTGGGAATAGTGGTACACCGCTCGCTCAGCCACACTATATAGCATTCTGTTTACTGTTCTGTGTCTGCTGGGAATAGTGGTACACCGCTCGCTCAGCCACACTATATAGCATTCTGTTTACTGTTCTGTGTCTGCTGGGAACAGTAGTACACCGCTCGCTCAGCCAGAGTATATAGCATTGTGTTTACTGCCACTCTGTGTACACCGCTCAGCCAGACTATATACCATTGTTTACTGACACTCTGTGTACACCGCTCAGCCAGACTATATACCATTGTTTACTGACACTCTGTGTACACCGCTCAGCCAGACTATATACCATTGTTTACTGCCACTCTGATTCTGCTGGGAACAGTAGTACACCGCTCGCTCAGCCAGACTATATACCATTGTTTACTGACACTCTGTGTACACCGCTCAGCCAGACTATATACCATTGTTTACTGCCACTCTGATTCTGCTGGGAACAGTAGTACACCGCTCGCTCAGCCAGACTATATACCATTGTTTACTGACACTATATAGCAGACTATATAGCATTGTGTGTACACCGCTCAGCCAGACTATATACCATTGTTTACTGACACTCTGTGTACACCGCTCAGCCAGACTATATACCATTGTTTACTGCCACTCTGATTCTGCTGGGAACAGTAGTACACCGCTCGCTCAGCCAGACTATATACCATTGTTTACTGACACTCTGTGTACACCGCTCAGCCAGACTATATACCATTGTTTACTGCCACTCTGATTCTGCTGGGAACAGTAGTACACCGCTCGCTCAGCCAGACTATATAGCATTGTGTTTACTGCCACTCTGTGTACACCGCTCAGCCACACTATATAGCATTGCGTACTCTGCCAGTCAGTGTGTATATTGCTGGGATCAGTAATACTCCACTCACCGTCAACCACTATATGAGCTCAACATGAGTTCCCCAGAGACCTCCGCTGTGAGCAGCACTCCCAACAACAGCAACAGCCAACGCCCCACGCAAGCTATAACATCCACCCCAGCAGCCAGTGGTCAGCAGCAGCCCTCCCCGGAGGAGAACGTTGTGTCCATCAGTCCGTCGCCAGAGCGATTAATGAGGGCTGCCATTGAGGAGATGATGGGGCCTGATGTGGAGGAGGAGGTCTGGCTCAGGCCAGCATCCCAAGTTAATGTTGAGGACGATGAGGGGTCTGTGTCTGGGGATGTTGGGGTGGCAGAGGTGGTGGGTGGGTCAGACTCAGGAGAAGAGTTGTATGATGAGGATGATGATCGGGACCATCTGTATGTGCCTCAGAGTCCGACCCCGGAAAACATGTTGTATCGTGTGTTTAGGTACTAAAATCTGCGTTCCCTCCCAGTAGTGTTGGGCGAACAGTGTTTGCCACTGTTCGGGTTCTGCAGAACATCACCCTGTTCGGGGTGACTATATAGCAGACTATATAGCATTGTGTTTAATGCCACTCTGTGTACACGGCTCAGCCACACTATATAGCATTGTGTTTACTTCCACTCTGTGTCTGCTGGGAACAGTAGTACACCGCTCACCCGCCACTGTATAGCATTGTGCTCTGTGTCACTGCTGACAATAGTGGTACACCGCTCACCCACCACTGTATAGCATTTCTGTACTGCCACTGTACTGCTGCCAGTCAGCGTGTACTTTAAGGATAAGTGAAATGAGGAAGAAATCCGGTGAAAGAGGGAGGGGCAAGGGAAGAGGTGTTTCCCCTGACGGTTCACGTACAGGCCACAGGGGAGCACCCAAGAAAACCCACTCAATACTGCCCATGTTGTCCAGGACAACAACCCTCACAGATCCAAAAGAACAGGACCAGATAATTACTTGGATGACCTCTCAAGCGTCCAGCAGTGGGTTAAGCAGCACCAGCACATCACGCACGAGGTCCGAGTCCTCAGCCAGTTAAAGTCTGGGCTTTCTTTGAAGACTGCACTGAGGATGTTACCATGGCGATTTGCAAGGTGTGCAAGACCCGCCTGAGCAGGGGGAAAAGTATTAACAACCTCTCCACCACCAGCATGAGCCGCCACATTCTATCCAAACATCCCACTCTGTGGGCAAACGCGGCAGGACAGGGTACCACCAGCAACACTGCCTCCCTTGGGTTCACCAGACTCACCACCAGACCCGCCTCAGCAGCAGCAGTAGCCCAGCCATTGCGTGGTTCACAACATTCACAAACATCAGACGATGCTGACACTGTCACTTTCCGGACTAGTGCTCTTGAGGTCTCCCAGTGTTCATCAAACACAACAACCAACAGCCCTTCGGTGTGCAGCGCTACGGTTGAGTTGTCTGTCTCTGAGATGTTTGAGCACAAGAGGAAATTGCCAGCAAATGACCCCCGGGCCGTGGCAGTAACAGCCAGCCAGCATAGCCAAGCTTCTGGCCTGCGAAATGCTGCCATATCGAGTGGTGGAGACAAACAGCTTCAAGGGCATGATGTCAGTGGCCATCCCACGTTACGTGGTTCCCAGCCGCTACCACTTTGCGCGCTCTGCAGTGCCTGAGTTGCATGAGCACGTGGTCAGCTAAATAACCCGAAGCTTGAAGAATGCCGTTGCCTGCAAGGTTCACCTCACCACTGACACCTGGACGAGTGCGTTCGGCCAGGGTCGATACATCTCCCTTACCGCGCACTGGGTGAACCTTGTGGAGCCTGGCAGCGATTCCTCACCTGCTACGGCGCGGGTGTTGCCCACGCCGCAAACAGCTGGATAACAACAGCAGCACCTACCTCTCTGACTCCTTCTCCTCCAACGCATCTCAAAGCTGTACCTCATCCGGAAATGCTAACCCAGCACCAGCAGCAGTAGGATCGTGGAAGCAGTGCAGCACAGCTGTTGGCATGCGTCAGCAAGCGTTGCTGAAGCTGATCTGCCTTGGGGATAAGCAGCACACAGGGGAGGAAATTTGGAGGGGAATAAAGGAACAGACGGATTTGTGGCTGGCACCGCTGGACCTGAAACCGGGCATGAAGCTAGACACCTGGCACGAACTGGCAATGTACGCAATAGAGGTGCTGGCTTGCCCGGCAGCCAGCGTTATGTCGGAACGCTGTTTCAGTGCTGCCGGAGGCATCATCACAGATCGGCGTATCCGCCTCTCCACAGAAAATGCAGACCGTCTGACTCAAATTAAAATGAATCAATCCTGGATTGGAAACGACTACGCAACACTCCTGGACCCCAACCAAGTAACATGACCGATGAACATCTGGGATGGTTTAGCGTTTCCGGTCCCTGTTTATTGAACCTCTCATCTGTATTACATTTATGACTGCATGGCGGCAAAAAGCATTGCTGCTATATCCGCACGCTTTTTGTCCTCATGCAAGGCCTGGGTTGTTGTGTCTCACAAAGCGTGGCCTTCTCCTCCTGCGCCTCCTCCTGTTCCATCACGTGTGCTGCTGCTGCTGCTGCTGCTGCTGGGTTACCGTTGCCGGTCCCTGTTTATGGAACCTCTTATCTTTATTACATTTATGACTACATGGCGGTACAAAGCATGCTATCCGCACGCTTTTTGTCCTCATGCAAGGCCTGGGTTGTTGTGTCTCACAAAGCGTGGCCTTCTCCTCCTGCGCCTCCTCCTGTTCCATCACGTGTGCTGCTGCTGCTGCTGCTGCTGCTGGGTTACCGTTGCCGGTCCCTGTTTATGGAACCTCTTATCTTTATTACATTTATGACTACATGGCGGTACAAAGCATGCTATCCGCACGCTTTTTGTCCTCATGCAAGGCCTGGGTTGTTGTGTCTCACAAAGCGTGGCCTTCTCCTCCTGCGCCTCCTCCTGTTCCATCACGTGTGCTGCTGCTGCTGCTGCTGCTGCTGGGTTACCGTTGCCGGTCCCTGTTTATGGAACCTCTTATCTTTATTACATTTATGACTACATGGCGGTACAAAGCATGCTATCCGCACGCTTTTTGTCCTCATGCAAGGCCTGGGTTGTTGTGTCTCACAAAGCGTGGCCTTCTCCTCCTGCGCCTCCTCCTGTTCCATCACGAGTGCTGCTGCTGGGTTAGCGTTGCCGCGTGGTCCCTGTTTATTGAACCACTTATCTTTATTACATTTATGACTGCATGGTGGTACAAAGCATGCTATCCGCACGCTTCTTGTCCTCATGCAAGGCCTGGGTTGTTGTGTCTCAAAGCGTGGCCTTCTCCTCCTGCGCCACCCTCCTCCTGTTCCATCACGTGTGCTGCTGCTGGGTTAGCATTACCGGTCCCTTTTCCTGGAACCTCTTATATGTATTACATTTATGACTGCATGCCGACAAAAAGCATGTTACCTGTGCAAAGAAAACAGACATTTCCCGCATTTAAAAGACAGTTTTCCCTTTGAAACTTTAAAATCGATTTTCTCAAAAACTATAAGCTCTTTTTGCTAAATTTTTTTTCCTCTTGTACCCACTCCCAAGGTGCACATACCCTGTAAATTTGGGGTATGTAGCATGTAAGGAGGCTTTACAAACCACAAAAGTTCGGGTCCCCATTGACTTCCATTATGTTCGGAGTTCGGGTCGAACACCCGAACATCGCGGCCATGTTCGGCCTGTTCGGCCCGAACCCGAACATCTAGATGTTCGCCCAACACTAGTTCCCACTAGACTGCCTATAAAAACTGGCATTTGCATGGTAGAGTAGGACTCACCAGATTGGGGACACTTTGGCGCAGTTGGTGAGCTTAAGCGCGTTAAAGCGTAACCAAGAGCCCCTGTCCCTGTTTTCCTGTTGTGTGCTGCAGCCCCTCTGTATTTGTGTATATATATATATATATATATATATATATATATATATATATATATACATACATATATATATATATATATATATATATATATATATATATATATATATATATATATATATATATATATATATATATATATACACACACACACACAAACACACATATATATATATATATACATATACAGTATATACACACACACACAAACAATATGCCTTTTTAGTGTGTTTGGGTTTGATTAATATGCCTTTGCTTTTACTTTTTCCACATGCAGATGGCTGTCAAATGCATAAAAGTCCAATAAATAGTGTTATTTTTATAGGAAGCATAGGAAGGGGTATCCATTTTTCTGATATAACACTAAGGTTATATTATGAAATCACATTACATGCAAACAAAACACTGCAGAGTTCTTCTTTACATTCAGACTTGGTGGTCAAGGAACTATATGAGTACTTACCAGTGCTGCTCTGGATAGTCCTCACTGTAGTCGTTGTGCGTGGAGGTGATGATGGCCTAAGTATAATACTGTCGTCGTCTTGGGAACATCCCTTTTCAATTGCTCTAACATAGCTGTGGCTTCTCATTCGAAAGCATCCGGGCATTGGAAGGTCCAGAGCCTCTACCGCTTGAGATTCAAGTTCACTAAATACAGATTCACAGACTGATTCAAACTGCCCATTCACTTCCATTTCACTGACCTTCAAATTAAGAATACAAAACAATAAGTACACATTTGTAATGAGTATCAATACGTTAGTATTAAAAACATAATAAGCAAAAGATACAGCAATAAACCTCGGGACCCAGAGCAAGGCTGGAGACACAGCGACTATAGACAGAGTATGACAGTGGCTACAGACAACAGTGTGTAGAGAAGTAGAGAGAAGAACTGGCTAAAGAGAGGAGCCAGGTAATGCAGGAATTGTAGCCAAATACTACTTTCTTCAACATATTCTGATGTCCATAGTCTTTGCATTAAGAGAAACCCCATATACCAGCCTGCATGGGCGATAAAGGGTTAAAGAGGCTTGGGAGGGGGGGGAACCCACATTATTTTCTGTATTTATTTATTTTAGTGCAAGTAGGTATATTTTCCAGGAATCCTTAAAGTGGATCCGAGGTGAACTTTTACTCATTGCATAATTGTGTTCCTTTCCTATTGTTTATAGGGCATTCCTCAAGCCAAATACTTTTTGTTTTTTGTTTTAATACTCTAATTCCCTATAAACTAAATAAACCACGCCCACAGGTTTTCAGAGAGCCTTGGCAGTAGCAAGGGCTCATGGGAGCTCAGTCTGGGCAGGAGGAGGAGGAGGTGTTACTAGCCATTGATTTCAGAGGCAGATGGGAGGAGGGGGGATTAGGTTTTTTTCACAGGCTTAGTGATCAAGATACAGAAAAGCCTGCCCTCTGTGTAATGTTTACAAACAACATGGCTGCTGTCATTGTATCACAGAAAGAAATAATCATTTAATCAATCAATCTATTAAAGCTGTTTGCAACTATATTTGCTGTGTAAACTATCTAAACTTTAGATAAGATAAATAGACAAGTTACTTGTTATAGTTAGTTTTTCATCTCGGATCCGCTTTAAATAGCACTATTGAGACTGTACAGCGATCCCTGGGAAAAGCTTTGCCACTTTGCCCCTAAATTACATACCGGCAGGAAATCCACGGCTGTTTCTGGGGATAGAAGCATTATCTGTCATTTAACCACATTTAAAAAACATTTTTCCTATCGTAACTTAAAAATGTATTTTCTTGAAAACTAAAAGGTCTTTCTGAAAAAAAAAAATCCTCATTGTTGGTGATTCTAGCATACATAGAGGGCTTTAATGTTAACCGCTAAAGTCAGTATAAATTTTGTTGAATTTTCGCAGTTGAATCTGGTATTTTTTTCCGTGTCGAGTAGGTTTGATTATGAATAGCCATATTCGGGTCCAATATAAGGATGACTCAAGTCACCAACACTACAGAACCAATCATACCTCATGAGCATTCGAATTAAGATATTTAGACAAAAATATTTAATATTTTAGGTTGGTGAACTTTCTTTGAATTAACAAATTATTTTGGTAATTTGTTAGATTTGAAATTTTTTATATATATATATATATATATAAAGTAAACAACACTATGTACTGAATGTATGTATGTATACTTGAATAGAAACTGAGGTACTTACTTTCTCATTGAGACTCTATAAAAATAGTTTGGCCCAAGTATAAACCTAGAATAGAAACCCAGGTTGCTTCTTTAACACCCCCAAAACCATGTTGCTTTTCTAGTGGTCTAGAGGCCCCCCTTCCTCTCTTATATAGCGTTTCCTGGTGTCTAGTGGTCCCTCTTCACTCACACAGCATTCCTTGGTGTCTAGTAATCCCCTTCCCACTCCCATACAGCAATACCTCCCTCCCCATACATCAGTCCCTGATAGTTCGTGGTCCCCCTTCCCTTACCCGTACAGCATACTGGTTGCTTAGTAGTCCTCGCTCCCTCACCATACAGGGTAACTGATGTTTATAGGCCTCCCTCACCCATACAGCATTATCTGGTGTCTAGTGGTCCCCCTTTTCTCTCCCATGCAGTGTTCCCTGGTGGAATTGTTTCGCCCCCCCTCCTCCCTCCCTTGCTGAGTCTTTTAATAGCAGAGTTATGGCACTAGAGGCATTTGAAGAACAATCTAACCTGACCTGGGGCAGTGTGCCTAGAACAGGCATCCCGTAAATAAGTGCTAAGTGACGTACATCAACCACAAGTAGGGGTTCTCTCTACACTGAAAAATCTAATGGTGCTCATGTTATGAGTAGTAATGGAGCGAACATCAACTTCAATGGGCAGGCAAATTTTAAAACCTATAGGGACTGTCTCTGGCCACAAGTGATGGAAAATTTGTTTAAAGGGGCCTAATACCTGGACCATGGCATGCTGGAGGGGGATCCATGGCAAAAGTCCCACCAAAATTACGTAGTTTACGCAGATTCGTGTTTTAATCTCTAAAGGGATGAAATCACAGTACATACCTAAATTTGTGGAATTAAGTGCTTTAAAATGTCCGGCATGGGTACACGGCGATAAGGTAGTGTAAGGGTTAGGCACGCTTCACACTGACAGACGAAACGCCATGTTTAACGCGCTACAAACAACCGCAAAGAGCTTTCGTGATAACATCAGATGAGCAAATCATTGGTTTTACTAGTTGACACCCTCAGGACATAAATGTTATACCTCTCGGTGGCAATCTTTGTGTAGAGGTATGTAGTGGCCGCCGAGCTTGTGTGCACGTTCGCGGGTGTGGAGGCAATTGCGGTTTTCCAGCCCCTATGGTCAGGCTGAGGTAGTACTATGACATTTAAGTGACCAAAAAAACCAAATCTGCACTGAGGCCTTATACAGGGGGCAGTAGTGGATACTAGATGCCAGTAGTGGTTTTGGACCTTCAGTTTTTTTTTGTTTTTTTTTTAAACTGAATGTCACTTCACGCAGGTCAGGTGACAGATAGGTTTATGCTATGTGCAACAATCAACTCAAAATATAGACCCTGCCAGTGAGGCATTATGCAGGGCAGTAGTGGATACCAGATGCCAGTAGTGGTGGTGGTGAATTATTGGGTTATGGTGGGTGCACTACTAGGACCAGCAGACCTGTATACAACAGATAATGTGTGCACTGGACACACAGAACTGCAATATAACAATAGAAAGAAAAAGAAAAACAGCCCTTAGAAAGGCGATTGGGTGAACTACTGTAGCACTAACCACTGACTGCTGACTGCACCTGTCTGCAACAGCTAACGTGCACTGTCTGGACACACTGAACAGCAATATCACAAGACCAAAAAACAGCCCTTAGAAGCGCTCTTGGGGTTATGTAGATGGTGAATTGGTACTGTAGCAGCAAGAATCTGCAATGGGGACACAGAACACAGGCCTAACTACCGCTTTCCCTATCTGCAGCACAGCTCTCTCTCTAAACTGCTTCACACAGCACACAGGCAAAGTGTAAAATGCCTGCCTTGCTGGAGTTTTTATAGATGGTGTGTGGTCCCGGAGGGAGGTATAGCTGATTGGCTGCAATTTGACTGCTGACTCTGGGGTGAGTGGTAACATTTTGGCTCCATTATGATGTATAGAGGGCAGGTCGAATACTCCATGTGTTTGCCTGCCACCGTCTGCCGATTAACTGTTCTGGCCATCTCTAGTTATGACTAATTGTAAACTTATAATGTACATCTCTATCTAGATTTGTCCAAACGTTAGATGAACTGGTTTGACTAACTATAGACTTATTCAAAGAGCTAACAAGTGTAAGTTACTGGAGATGAAAGATGAGTAAAGCAATATATTCCATTACCTGACTGATTGTGCTCATGGCTCTCATGTAGCTCTCATTCCTTGACCGGAATTTGGGAGACGTGAGAAGAGTTGATGGGTCTAGAGTATCCATGCTTCTATTGATGGAAACTTCACTCACTGCTCTCAAGTAACTGTGGCTACGGATCTGAAGCTTTGGAGAGTGTTCATTTGAAATCCTGTAAAATATATTGATGGAGTTACTAAATGCCGACAAAAATACGCCAGTAAGTAATACGTTCATAACTGGAATCAATACAACAGTCATAAAATATCGAAACAGCTGCAAGGAAGCTTTGTTTACGGTTTGATTTTTGTAGCTTGCGCAATAACAGCTTTTCATTATTTAAAGCAAACCTGACAACACACGGTTAAGAAGAAAACTTGCTTACAGCTGTATCTTTGAGAAACGTCATATGATTAGGAGTAGGGATGGTCCATAAGATGAGGATTATGTACATTTTAAAAGCAACTTTATTCAGATTCAAAATAAACCAATCACATTTCACATGTGCAGGATATTTAGATTGATCCATTTTTAAGCTGCACAACGTTGCATATGAAAATTGCATAATTCTGCATCAATAGAACTAATTGCATCTCAGTAAACCATTCTTAATCAGGGGAGCAGTCATTGGAAACATTAAGGGGGAATTAGTGAATATGTACTTCAGAAAAAAAAAGACTTGGACTGGTTTGTTATTTTTAGAAATTCTATGAGGATTAATACTTGACATACACCTGTGTGCTGGCTGCAAATATTGAAATAATAAGCTTATCTATGGTTAGTATACTCTGTTTACTGCAGATCTTTCCTTATTAATTAAGACATTTTAGGTTTGCTTGATTCATTGTGACATCGGAGTACAAATTGCTGGTTTGTAGAGAGATGGGCATGCTGGGTGTAGCTTCGCAGGATATGGCAATGCTTTCTGCTCACTCACATGACTACTATATAACAGCATCTGCTCCAAGGCTGAGGTCAGAGTATGATTAGGTGGGCATGCCAGGGGAGTAGTTATGATTTTTGCAGGTCCTATTCCTGTATTATACGTGCAGAAAGGCCCAGCACAGCTCTCTGCATTTAGCATGGCAAGGTTACAGATATTACAAAATTAAAGGAGCATTGTGTTACCTTCTTTGATGAAAAGCAACATGCATTGCTAAAATATAGCTTGCAAGACAATAGTTAAAAAGTTGCATGCAAATCTTATATAACAGGGCTATCCTCTGTGTGTGCTCTAGGTGTCCACCATGGCCAAATACTGTCAGGAATGGGAGGTAACCTCAATAAGCCAGCTCCATGTGCCAATGAGACGTGTTTCAACGTGCAGCATTTTCATCAGGTCAGGTGACTGGAACAGGAGCTCATGCATATTCTAATATCCCTCCTGGAGAGTATAGTTTTCTTCCTGGAGAACAGAGCTTCCTTTCTGTTCCATTAGAGGGAGCTGGCGGCCATTGGTGGACATCTGGATCACAGAAGATAGTCTGGTTATGTAAGATTTACATGCAATTTTTTAAACTATTGTCTTGTAAATTATATTTTTAGCAGTGCATGTTGCTTTTCATTGAAAAGGGTAACACACGATAGAGCACTCACTTTCCTTTTGCTTCTAGCGACTACACGAAAACCCCACATTTGGGAGCTATACTGGAAGATACCATCAGGAATTGAAATCAATGAATTACCTGCTGAAAAGAAAAAAACGTTTTCACTGGGTGCGCACCCTGATTGTTCTTATAAGGTTGCACATATGGCAGCCTTGCTTTTAGCAAATCCTGACACAAGATCACTTTAATGAGCCTCCTGGTTGCCATTGCTTAAAGTTGCGTAATCAAAAATCAATTCTCTGTTTTTATATGGTAAACAAACAATAAGGATGCTAACCAGGCAATCCAAAAGTTAAAAATCACTCTTAACTTTCTTCTCAATAGAATAGAATTTACCAGATTCCCTGGCTCTTATTTGGTACATCTGCACAAAAGAGAAGTTGCAGTGAATGCTGTTTTTTTATTCTTCTTTACTTTCCTCCCCTCCCCCTCTCCCCCGACATAACTAATGCAGCCTGATTGGCTGAAGTTTCTTTCACTCCCGTTTTCCCCTCCCATGCCTCTTTTCCTCTCTGACTGGCCAATATTTTTTGTGCTGAGAAGATGAAAAAGTGACTCAGCTGAAATCCGATCCATACAAATAAACCTGCAAAGTCTGCAAAGTCACACAATGATTTGTGACGATGCATTTCTTACTGCAGAGCCGTGTGGGAGTGTCTGAAGAATGGGAGGAGAAGGGCGGGCAAGCATACAAAATCAGAAAGAGGAGAGGAAACAGAAGGGAGGAAATGACATCAGGATTGGCTTCAGACACAGGAATTCCAAAATGGAAACTGACAGAAACAGAATTCTCTTTATTTACTATATAAAATTTACTGAAATAAAAATGTGGACAATGCAATACATATGTTATGCAAGTAGAACAAGTATAGTATATCTACTACTATATGTGGGATTTCTGAGATAGTATGGCTAAGCTAACAGCTCCTCTTTAACCCTACCCTCAAGCCAAGCAGCACTGCAACCAGCCGAGATATCCAGACATAGTCATGTTTCTGTGCAAATACAAATCCTGAAAGTTTGATCAGTTAATGGTATGTTGTAACGCCTTATGATTCCCCCTTTAACATAAAATCGTTATTGGAAATACATTACTGCAAATAGATTCAATTTGAAATACAAAAATGTACAAAAATACATTATACAGAAAATGCAGAATCAGAATATTTTTGCATAGGAGAAGGAGACATGCTGAGTCACAAAAAAAAAATCAACCTTTACCTGCCCCCTGATATAAATTAAATAATTGCACTGTGTTCAGCAGACTTAATAGCTGAGAACAATTTGCAAAAAAAAAAAAAATGCAAAGATTAATATTCCCAAATGTTTCTGTATGGCTGTGGAAGTCACAATTTATTTAGATTGGATAAAGAAAACAGAATTTCATCTTGTTTTGTTTTGATTAATATGCCAGCTTGTACCTAGCCCTCTCACAACACTTAATGAATAATTCTGAATGCTTTAATCATTATTATACCATGACTGAATTTTGATATTCTCAATGTCGCATCTGATTGCCAATTTTTTACTGAAACTCCTGGCATTTAACTGAAAAACACACATGTGATCTTTGATCGCCCCTCAACAGAATTGCTCACTCAAAAAGAATCATTTGAAAATAAAATGGAATTATACAATACAGAAATCTTTAAAGAGGAACTGTAGTGATAATAAAGTAATGGATGGCTTTGCTTATTTTTTTACAATATCAATTTATAAATTATTTAGTCACTGTTAGTCCATTGTATTGATTCTTTCCTCTCCCCGATTTAGATTCTGAAATTTATCACCGGTGGCAACATCTGTAGTCCTGTCAGGTGATCTCTGCTGAATGTTTGGTTACTGAGAATTCTGAAGCCAGTACAAAATATACCCAGTCTCCCAGAAAGCTCGGGGGATGGGGGGGGAAACTTCACATAGCTGATCAGCCTAGTCCGAATATCACTGGGAGGGGCAAGGCTGCATGCAATACATATTGTATAGAAATATATAATTATAGTACTAAAATGGCCCCCACAGTCACCAGATCTCAACCCAATAGAGCATCTTTGGGATGTGATGAAACGGGAGCTTCATGCCCTGGATGTGCATCCCACAAATCTCCATCAACTGCAAGATGCTATCCTATCAATATGGGCCAACATTTCTAAAGAAGGCTTTCAGCACCTTGTTGAATCAATGCCACATAGAATTAAGGCAGTTCTCAAGGCGAAAAGGGGTCAAACCCTGTATTAGTATGGCGTTCCTAATAATCCTTCAGGTGAGTGTAAAGAAATATATATTTATAGTAAGTGTTTCTGATGCTGAAACCAAAAAGAAAAAAATACCATAAAAGTGGGTCTCCAGAACAATTTACTGCATGCTACTATATGTAAATTTTAGTGCCTCTTTAAGAAAAAAAACCTTGATTACTTTTGGAAGTGCTTTGTATTACAATAGTTAAAACTGCTATAATGATATAAAGGGCGATGTACTGTGGCATGTACAAACATGTATTAGCCATAGTAATTTTTTTCTATGTAAAGACACAACATACAAATATCAGGATATCTTCCTATGTCTATTCTTCAAGTGACACTTTTGATCTGTTTGAAAAAGTGTCAAAATATATTATTTGTCCCATTTGTCACCTTATGGAACATTTTCATTTCAGGAGAAAAACAACATGCTCAGGAGCTGTTCCACTCTACCATTACCTCCTTTCTTGTAATGTGTCACTTGTTACTCTGGGTAATACAGTAGGAAATGCATGCAATCTACTGGAGAAAACTATATTAAAAAAATATCCCCTGCAGGAACTGGTGCCTTTTACAAAACACAATAGTAAAGTTGGACTTTTTCTTTCCTAGGAGAACAGAAATGGTCTCATCCACCTTTCTTGTTGGCAAAACAAGTCTGTAAATGTTATTTCGCTGAAATGAGTGCCCCTAGGCTGACGTTTTGTTATTGTGGGAAATGTGTATGCAGTGTTCTGAGTCTTGGGGGCAACTAGTGTAAAAACAGAAAATAAAAATACAAATTTTATTGATGGATTGTTTTAATAACATGCTTTGGGTGGTTGGGAATGAAATAGATCATTGCTGATAGTAGTGGGAGTAAACTGTTAAGAGATATGGACATGGAAATGGTTTGTTGTTGGCCCTGTAGTACTAATCTGCAAAATATACGGCTACTTCTATTGGCTATAAAAAGCAATTTTTTTGTGACAGCTAAACTTGAATTTATCCTAAACGACTTCGTCCAGTACAGATGAAAGTCATCCTGGGCTGAGCCTATGTTATCATTGGAAATATACAAGTAGATAAACATGTCATTTTCTTGTAGTAAAAAAAAACATTTTCAGGGGAATCTAATTAACCATCCCCATGAATTTGGCCAGTACCTAGGTACAGCACAAAAATACTATAACCAAAATTAAAAATGTACAGCTATCTGCACATTATTTGAAGCAAGTCAGTTTTACTGAAGCATATGAATTAAACATACTCAACCAAAATATAAAAACACAGAATAAATGTAGTTCTGGAGATAAATCATCAAGAAAAAACGGGTATATTTTGTTCATATTCAGCATGTCACATCTTTTCAAATAAAGTTTATACAATACGAAAAAAACAAGTTCACCCCTGTGAAGTATATTTAATAATCGCTAACAAAACTGTAAAAAACAAAAACACAAAACAATGAAAAAAAAAAATAGAAAACACATTATTTCTCTGCTCTACTCTGTTGGACTGACAATTGACATCTTGTCAATAAATCATTAAAAATGTGTTAACTGTTGCTACTTTTTAATATCTGCACTGATGAATCAATCTTTCCCCTGAATTTTTTAACAGAATATATTTTCACACCACATTATTTCAGTTTTATCATACAATACTAAGGCCCCATTCACACTTGCGTTTTGCCTTGCAAACGGACCGGATCCTGATCGGATCCTGATCGGATCAGGACCTGATCCTGATCGGAACCGTACGGTTCCGATCAGGAACGATCAGGATCCGGTCCGTTTGCATCAGGCATGCATCAGGCTGCCATCAGGATCCGTGGGCAGAAAATAGCGAAATTAAATAAAAAAATGTTGGGGTCAGCAGAAGGTGCACCTGGTGCACCTGTAGAATCAGGTTCCTCCGCTGTAGGCCTCACCTCCACCTCCGACATTCTGCCAAAACAGCTCCAGCATGTCTATCACTGCTGCTCCACTCCAGACATGCTTGGCCCATGTGTCCCCATCCGAAATGGCCGCTTGGATACGCATAGGAAGTGGGGTAGAATGTCAGGTTTTTGTAGGCAGTGTGTTCTGTGCCTTCCGTTCCCCATTGGTTTCTGTGTGCCTGATGGTGCTGTCAGGCTCCGGTCAGGCTCCGGTCAGGATGCGTGGGCCGGAGATCCGGACCCAAAAAATAGCGCATGTTGGAAAAGAGTCCGGAGTCTGGATCCGATCCGGCTCCGGTACGTACGGAACGGACGCGTGTGAACGTCCGCATAGACATTATATTGCTATGCGGAACGTACGTTCCGTTTGTACAGTATGCGTTCCGGATCCAATCCGGAAAATCCTGATAGCGAACGCTAATGTTAACCGGGCCTAACACAGTCTTGTTCTGAATTACTGTATACTTGAGTACATTTTTTTTAATGTAGCGACTTTTTAAATTATATGTTTGAAATACATCTAGGTCAGTCAAGGACTTATAATTAAAGATGGTATAATTAAGGCCTCTTTCACAATGGGACGTTGCATTTGTTGCGACGTTAAAGTCGCACAACGTGCCCCTAAAGCAGCGCATGTAGGTCATGAAATTGGACGTTACTTTGAACTGCGTTGTGTCTCTTGGTGCGCCGTTTTCGTCGCATACTGATGGAACAAAATCGGCGCATACGTTACAATTTAAAAGAAAAAACATTACTGAGCATGTGCAACACACGTAACGCAGCAAATGTATTGCTAAACACACCACATGCAGCACCTTCTAAATATTGCTACACGTTACACGCAACGTGTGCACTGTGAATGTCGTACAGACTTTGCATTGCTGTGCGTTAGTCTGCGTTATAAATTTTTATAACGTGCGACTTTAACGTCCCACTGTGAAAGAGGCCTAAAAGTAACTATTAGCAAAATATTTCATAAACCTTTTTACACTTTTTTCTCCTTTACAGTGATGTACTTTCTGTCCAGTAGGGACACTTGGCGACAGGCAGCAAAGTGCAAGCAGCGCAATGCATATGACCCTGTCGGCGCACTTTGCCACAGGGTCATATCAATCGATTTTGTGACGTAGCGGTGTGATATGAGTGGGGCAGATCATCACAACGCTCGCCTCAAGTGTAAAACTGGCTTAACAGGTGTAAAATCACCTTTTTGGATAATCTAGTCAACTAAGGCTTAATATCAGTGCTATACTCACTTCTTATGCTGTTTCCCCAAGTTTTTAGCATTCAGAAGCTCACATCGACAACTTTACAGAATACCCAGATAGGTCATGGTGACCCAGAACAACTAGGAAAGTATACAGGGCTAAAAGAGACTGAAAAGCCTATCTACTAAAAAGCAACGCTGAGTATAATTTGCCTTCTTAATACAGATGATATTTTCAATAAGTCAGCTTTACATTATTACTAAAATGTTTAAAATTTAAAATGCATGTGAATGCATATGTATAAAATGTACATTTGTTCTAGAGTAAAATGCACCAAAATGTTTTCCCTATGTCGCCGTCTTTTACACTTGGTTGTAAAAATCTGACAGAACTGACAGATTTTGAACTAGTCCAACTCCTCATGGGAGATTCCTAGGGTTTTCTTTATTTTTTAAATAACTTCCTGAATGGCAGATGCTCTATCCAACTGCCAAAATAATGTGCAAGCCAGTAGGGAAGCTGGCTGTCATCTTTGCATAGATCTTTTCCAAGGGGTGGCTTTGTCAATAATAAAGGAACTACTGAGGATCCCCCATGAGGAGATGGACTAGTCCAAAACCTGTCAGATTTTAAATGCTTACTGTAAGTGACAGCAACATAAGTGAAAGGTACAGGGATTGGACAAAATAATGAAAACACCTTGAAAATCAACAAAATATATTTTAATATGGTGTAGATCCACCTTTTGCAGCAATTACAGCCTCAGTTCTCCGAGGTATTGATTCATACAAATTGTGAATTGTTTCCAAAGGAATTTTAGCCCATTCTTCAGTTAAAACACCCTCCAGTTCTTATAAAGACAATGTTGGTGGAAATCGACTTTTTACTTGAATACTCTAATAACGACCATAAATGCTCAATAATGTTGAGGTCTGGGGATTGTGGTGGCCAGATGAGATGCTCAGCTTCATTAGAATGTTCCTCGTGCCATTCTTTAACAATTCTAGCTGTATGGATTGGGGCATTATTTTGAAAGATGGCATTCCCCTCCAGAAACAGTTCTTGAACCATAGGATGAACTTAGTCGCCCAAAATTCCTAAATAGTCTCGGCTGTTAATTTTTCCATGAAGGGAAATCATTGGCCCGGCGGATTTCTAATAAATAGCACCCCAGATCATCACAGAACCCCCCCATGTTTTACGGTTGGGACAAGGCAGTCTGGATGAAATGCTTCTTTCGGCTGTCTCCAAACCTAGATTCGGCCGGAGGTAAGAAATAAGGTAAACGATGATTCGTCACAGAAAATCAAATTTTTCCACTGCTCGAGGGACCAATTCTGGTGGTTTCTACACCACTCTAAACGCTTTGAAACATTTGTCTTTGAGAGCAGAGGTTTTCTAATTGCAGCTCTTCCGTGGAATCCAGATTTGTGCAGCTCCCGATGAACAGTTTTTGTGGAAAATGGGTTCTGTAGGTGTTCATTCAGCTTTGCAGTGATTTTAGGAGCCGTGGTCTTGCGAGCTTTTCTAACAATTCGATTTAGAGTCCGACGGTCTCTCTCAGACAACTTCGACTTTTGGCCACAACTGTGCTTTGCTGAGAAAGTTTTTCCTTGTCTTTCAAAGGCAGTCATTACTTTTGAGACAGTACCTCTTGAAATGCCAAGCATTCGGGCAGTTTCTGTAACAGTAGCGCCTGCCATATGAGGACCAACAATTTGGCCTCTTTAAAAGTTCGAGAGATCTGCCATTTTTATAAATTATAACCAACTTTGGTTTAAATGTCTGTAAAAAACAATTATTTTAATTAAACATATCAAATAACAAAAATAATAAACAAAAAACATTTAACATATGTCAAGTTTTGATTGCTTAAAACATGTTCAAAGATTATGATGCCAAAATGTTAGGTGTTTCCATTATTTTGTCCAACCCCTGTAATTCATAGTGCATTTTACGCTTAAGGAAAAATACTGTGCACGTGTATTTTACTATTTTTTTGCAACAGTGGTCCTTGAAGTGAGCAACTGTGGTTTCCCAAGATGCATTGCTCCTGTATATGCAGAGCATCTCTTTATTCCCCTATAGCCAGATTCACATCCAGAGGCACTGAAGTATAGCAAGCATATAGCTAGGTGGATGTGGCTCTGTATAATATATATAGGCTTGCTATACACCAGCGTTTCAAAAGCATAAAGAGATGATCGGCATATTCAGGAGTGATGCATCATGGGAAACCACAGTTGCTCACTTCAAGTTGAACTAACGCAAACACCTTCTGTTTTAAGAAGGCAAAATTATAAACAGCTTAATGCTCTATGAGTAGTTCCATTAATAACAGGCACCAGTTTTCTGAGAGACTGGACTCCTTGAATAGATTATTCAAATTAGGGGGAGGGTAGAGAGGCAGATGGGGGCGGGGATGTCCCTGAGAGTATCTCACCTTTATATATCTTTCGCCAACCAAACTCAAATCAAATTCATCCTGCTTCCCTTATCTTCCACTCTCACGTATTTTACTATTCCCTTTATGTCACTAGACCATAGAGTTCCAGCAAGCAACTTTTAGTTTTATGAATTTACAGCATTTATGAATATGGTGATAGTGTGAGCACTGCTCTGTAATCATTTGAGCATTACTCAATATACGAAATCCATAATGCAATATACCTCTAACTGTTATATGCAGTACAACTTAATTATACCGTATGGGCACCTTTAATGTATTGAACTTAACATTTTAAACTTTAATAACATTTTTAAAATAGAAACACACAAAAAAATGTGATTTTGCATAGCATTTTTGTAAAGAGGGCTTTTTGGTCCATTTTATCCCAGTACACACTCCTGGGAGCTCTGGTACACCATGAGCTTGCTGTGCAATCTGTAACTTTAAATAGGAAATGTATTCAATTCTGGTATTGTCTATATCGGATAATAAAAAAAAGCACATATTAAAAAAGACAATATCATCCCAAACCCTTTTATGAAATACAAACTGAACTAAGTGCCATTTTTGGGCTAATGGAAGTTGTGCTGTTTTACTGGTTTTATTTTGGTGCCTGAAAGAGTTAATTTCCAGGCATGGAAGTGACAGCTTCTGTCTTGTCGTTATCTTGTTGTGGAATATTGTAAACATCACTGATAAGCAAATTACAGCCATAAAAGTTTTCCTGGCAGAATACAACTTCTGAGAGCCGGGAGAGATAAAATACATGAACTAGTATTGACCTTTTTATAACTCTGGGACACTTAATAGGCTGCCACTGGTTAGAGACAGTAAAACATTCAAGCTACTAAATGTGTAAATGTTTTATGATTATTTGGGATTCTTAAAAAAAAAACATTTTTATGAGTAGGAGGATAAATATAATTGCTTATCTCATCAGTTTATTTTCACCTCGGGTACACTTTAATATTACTGTTTCAGATTACTCTTTTTGCTGTTGTGGAATAGGAATTTGCTCTGTTGAGAGGCGTGTTATTCAGAGCTGTGCTAGTGTTCCTGTATCTTGTCTCCTTACAAGCACAGTACCACTGCAGCAGAAATGATTACCAATATATGCAGGATATGTGCGTATTCCCACCGGGACTGACAAATAATGGCTTCTGCTTTTAGTAAACAGGCTTCCTTCTGACTCCCTTTAGGCTGCACAGAAAATATGCTCATTACTGTAATTACCTGAGGAGATACTGAGCATGGTGAGACTCTTTCCTCTACCTTTTTATAACCACCACATATAAAGTAGAAGTTAACAGTAGGTTAAGATACAAATATGTTTACTGGGTCAATCCAGGGGCAAGGATAGAAACAAGCAATATTCTGATCTGACCGGAGTCTTTTTAAAGGAAGTGTAAGGTCTCCTTAGAGAACACCTGTCAGTTTCATCAATCATGAAAAACAAATTCTAGAAATGTATTCTTCATGATCTATGCCTACAAAAAAAACCCCTATTTTTAAACAACTGGTTCTAGCAAGCACAATACTCTACCAAGTGTTGGACTGGCAAATGCCACTTCTCATGTGAGATCCCTTTTGGCTCTCAGCTTAATCCACAGAGACTCACTGTTGTCAAATGCAATGCCCACTGGGCGACGCATCAAACCGTACTTCAGTGTGTTCTCTGCTGAATATTGCAACTCCCAGCAACACTGTGGATAGGCATGGACGGATGACATGTGAATAAGTTATTTTGCAATGCATTTTCATGATAATGCTTTATATTGTAAACAAACCCCTCAGTACCATGTGACTCATCTGAAAAGGGCCCTAGGCTGCAGAGTAAAGTCAAGAGGTGGAAGAACTGACTTGGAACTCCATAGAATGTCCTTGCTAAACCCTAGCTGGATTACAGGAGCTTAAAAGCCAGGTAACTGTGGTCCCTGGTAAACATAGCAAGCATCGGTGGTTTAAGATAAAATGGGGCCCTGGAAATAATATGGGACCCTTTCATTTTAGTACTGTACTGAAAATGTTTTAATTTGTTGTGACCTTTGCAGCCCCTCACTTTAGGCCCCTAAGAAATTCAAAGCCCTGGGCAACTGCTTAAACTACCCCATGGAAGCATTCAAAACACACACACACACACACACACACACACACACACACACACACACACACACACACACACACACACACACACACACACACACACACACACACACACACACTTTATATATATACACTGTACCTTAGTGGTTACGGCAGGAGTTTCTGTTTTCCAATGCACACTTGGAAGAAATGTCACCTGAATCAATCTTTGATCATTTGTGGTGATAGTTTATCCATCAGTGTACAGAGGTTCAGGTTGCCAATTATTATTATCGTATATACTCGCATATGAGCCGACCCGTATATAAGGCGAGGTAACCACTTTTCCTTCAGAAACCAGGAAATAGTGATTGACTTGCATATAACCCCCCCCCCCCCCCCCCAATATAGCCCCGCCACAGTTGCCAGATGTTCCCCCAGTACAAGTCAGCCCCCCTCCCCATAGCCAGATGTGCCCCAGGATCATACAGCTATGTCTGAAGAAGCCACTAGATGGAGTCATAGATATGAGACACAGCGATTGCCACACAGGAAGAATCTCTAATCATTGAACTGCTAACACGTTGCTTGCACACTCTGATCCACAAGCCAGGGGACACAGGTAGTCTTGAGCAGCACGCTCTGCACACCATGTTGCAGGGGATGGGGGGCATTGACACAGCAGGGTACAAGCTGGTAAGAGTAGGATCACAATTCTTACGCTCCTCTGCCATTAACAAAACCTGCTCCACCATCTGTTTTTCTCCACTGACTCGCATATAAGCCAAGGGGGTAACTTTTCAGCACATTTTTAATGCTGAAAAATTAGGCTTATACGCGAGTATATAAAGTATTTAGTATTTATACAGTATAGCGCCAACATCCTCCACAGCGCTGTACAGAGTATATTGTCTTGTCACTAACTGTCCCTCGGAGGAGCTCACAATCTAATCTTTAACAGTCATATGTCTATGTATCAGTCAAAATGGGAACAAAATCTTATGCGCAATGCCATACACTCTACAATCTAATACAGTCACATTTTTGATTGGTACTCTGTTTTCAATCCTCTGCGAAAAATAGTCTATAGTGATCAGCGCAGGAAAAACAATCTTCATAATCCACCACCACACCGATAAAAAAATCGCACTCACCAGCTCCTCTGATCATACAAAATGATCATATGCGCTCAGTCAACAACACTCCCTTTCCTTCCGATCAATATAGGTCTGCTTCCTTTTCCTCTTCATAAACTCATTGGCCACATAAAACATATAAAATGCTCCACATAGCGTAATCAAGTTTCAAATAAAATGTATTCCTCTTCATCAAAAGTAAAAGTATCAAAGTAAAACACAATCACGTGTTAACCATGTATGTCTATCACAAGCATACAGGTAAGCGCAGATTTGGAGGTAGTGGACTGAAGACGACCGCTCGCTCCACGCAACTCCGCCGTCCCGTCAATGTCCGCTAACACCTCCACCTCGTCTGCCTTTCTGGGGAGGAGCTACAGGAAGGCCGACGAGGCGGAGTTGTTAGCGGACATTGACGGGACGGCAGAGTTGCGTGGAGCGAGCGGTCGTCCTCAGTTCACTACCTCCAAATCTGCGCTTACATGTATGCCTGTGATAGACATACATGGTTAACACGTGAGTGTGTTTTACTGTGATTTTAAAGAGGAATACATTTTATTTGAAACTTGATTACGCTATGTGGAGCATTTTATATGTTTTATGTGGCCAATGAGTTTATGAAGAGGAAAAGGAAGCAGACCTATATTGATCGGAAGGAAAGGGAGTGTTGTTGACTGAGCGCATATGATCATTTTGTATGATCAGAGGAGCTGGTGAGTGCGATTTTTATCGGTGTGGTGGTGGATTATGAAGATTGTTTTTCCTGCCTGATCACTATAGACTACCATATGTCTATGTATGTATCATGTAGCGTATGTATTGTAGTCAAGGGCCTATTTTGGGGGGGGGGGGGGGGGGGGGGCAATTAACTTTTTTTTTTAATACTCTATATTAAGATACACATTACCATTAGTGCTAGGGGCACCTTATTTATTCACACAGTTCTTTCTCTCTGTCTCCCTGCTTAAAAATCATCCTTCATTCCTCACACAGCTCACAAATATACTTCACTGTGTCACAACATGCAGGAGACATGAGGAGTTGGAGGCTTATCTGGGGAGGTAACAGGTAAGTAGATAAGATGAGCTGTAATATTGCTGAAATATATAACTAGCATGGAGATGTGTATACACTATTCCTGACTGACTGACTGACTGACTGACTGGCTTGCTTGTGACTTTTCACTCCAGGCTGCATCTACTTTTTAGCCTGCTAAGTGGTGCTGCACTGAGAGGGAGAGATGCCGTTTACAAAGGCATTATTGGGATCTTTATCAGTCAGAGAAGCAAAAATAATAAACACATATTGCTGGAATATTTAACCCCTTACCACCATTTGAATAAAATTCTTTCAGCAAGGTGATTATTAAACTGTACACTCACACACTTTATTGACCTGAACCAGTTTTATATGCTCCTGTACTGCCTGATGAAGCGGGACTGTTGACCGCGAAACGCGTTGCGATTTTATGGAGCTGTGAATAAATTGTATATTTTTTACTCTGCATTTGAGTATATGTCCACTACCAGAGGGAGGCAAGTCCACCTCGACCTCCCTCTTTTTATCATTTTTAGAACATTGTTTTACTCTGCTTGGCGCCTCTGTTCGTACTTATTACAGCATGATTAAGTCCACCCCTGGTGGAGGGGTTCTTTCCCCATTTTCCTATCTACAGAGAGCGACTTTTATACCTGAGTGGGGTCAGGTACTAATACTCCCCACCTGCCTGTCAAGTGGTTGCCTGATGGTAACCCACCTTTGTGAGTATAAGAACCTTTGACATTACATTATATATTGAGCTTACCAGACAATAATGCACTATTGGGCTCTTGGTGTCCTCTGTTTTGTTTTTACAAATACAAACTCCTTGCAGATGCTGACCTGGCTGGGATTTGAACTGGGGACCCAGCGCTGCAAGGTGAGAGCGCTACCCACCAAATTTTCATGAATGGAAACATGAAGCTAATATGTATACATAGATTGTTTTAGGTCGTACTACATAAGGCTAGATGTTTTAAAATGAAGCTCTCTAATACATTGTATAGGAGTATAGAGGCTCAAGCATGTAAAAAATGCAACAGGCGCAATTGATGGGAAATATCACATCACAAAGTCATCACACTAATGGAAACTTCTCCCAGTTGAGAGAGTCCCTAGCATTTTGCTATGCAATATCGTTCAGAATCGCATTGCAAACCACTGCTAGTGGAAAAGAGCCCTAAAGATTAGCACTTTTGGAGAACTGTGGTTACTAAGGGATTATGGTTGATGTCATACAGAGTAGAGAAAGAAAGGATGGTATTTAGGAAAGGCCCGAGGTGTAGGCTATTGCTGGTGTATATTAGAAGTGTAGGCTCAGGGAAGATCAGACACAAGGATGGGGTTAAGGCTACTGGGGCATCAATCTTTAGTAAGACATCCAGCATACAAATAACCAAGCACTAGATATCCGCTGAATTCAAACACGTAAATGAATAAAATATTTGTAAAGGTTTCTTGTAATCAAGCTCCATATACAAAAACTGCAAAGAGTTGGTATGGAACTTTATAGCAAATTCTCTGAATGAGTTGGCCGAGTCCCAAGAACACTTGAAGGTGGTTAGTGAATAAAAAGAGTAGATACTAATCATGATCATTCAGCAGAGATGGGAGCGGAGCCAGAGGACCTGGCAGCTCCAGGTGTTATACTTTAGAGAAAAAGAAAGCCAAAGCCAGACAATTAAACAAAGCGCTTTAGTCATCAATAGCTCGAACATTCAGATGTGTTCAAACTGTTTAAAGTAATTTGTTCCATTACCAAATAGGAGCAAAACATTTTTCATGTTCTGCAGACACAAAGTACCGGCTCATAAGAAGTGACAAGAATTTCTGAGAAAAATGCTTCTGAGCAATCTGTGCCTTTCTCTGTAGCATGGATGATTTTATTCCATCCAAATGCTATATCCAAGATGCCATGGTGGATACATTAAGAGCCAGTTTCTGCACAATAGAATGCAGCAGACAGAGTCTATATGAAAAGTGAATTGCTCTCAGCTTTATCAACATAGTAAGCTAGGATTCTGGTTATGTTAAACTTAGTTTGATGAAAATTTGGCTGTTGTCACTGTTGAGTTTTTAGGATGTGTGGAATCTTTGACTGCTATGCTTATTTCCTGCTGCTTCACTGCTGGCAATATGCTGGGTTGTGCTGTCAACAGAAAAACTCTTGCTTGTACAGTCCTGGCCAAAAGTTTTTAGACTGTCAAAAATATTGGAAATTAGAAAAGTTGGTGCTTAAGTTTTTATAATCGCAATTTGCATATACAGAATGTTATGAAGAGTGTCCAGATGAATTGCATAGTTCTTCTTTGCCATGAAAATTACTGTATCCCAAAAAACCCTTTCCACTGCATTTCATTGCTGTCATTAAAGAGAACCCGAGGTGTGTTTAAAGAATGTTATCTGCATACAGAGGCTGGATCTGCCTATACAGCCCAGCCTCTGTTGCTATCCCAAACCCCACTAAGGTCCCCCTGCACTCTGCAATCCCTCATAAATCACAGCCGTGCTGTGAGGCTGTGTTTACATCTGTAGTGTCAGTCTCAGCTGCTCCCCCGCCTCCTGCATAGCTCCGGTCCCTGCCACCGTCCCTTCCCTCCAATCAGCAGGGAGGGAAGGGATGCAGGCGGGGACTGGAGTTCTGCAGGAGGCGGGGAGAGCAGCAGACTGACACTATAGAGATAAACACAGCCAGCTCTGACAAGCTGTTTGTCAGCAGCGTGACTGTGATTTATGAGGGATTGCAGAGTGCAGGGGGACCTTAGAAGGGTTTGGGATAGCAACAGAGGCTGGGCTGTATAGGCAGATCCAGCCTCTGTATGCAGATAATATTCTTCAAACCCACCTCGGGTTCTCTTTAAAGGACCTGCTGAGATCATTTCAGTAATCATGTTAACTCAGGTGAGAATGTTGATGAGCACAAGGCTGGAGGTCATTATGTCAAGCTGATTGGGTTAGAATGTCAGACTTGACATGTTAAAACGAGGGTGATGCTTGAAATCATTGATCTTCCATTGTTAACCATGGTGACAAGCAAAGAAACAAATGCAGCCATCGTTGCGTTGCATAAAAATGGCTTCACAGGCAAGGATATTGTGGCTACTAAGATTGCACCTAAATCAACAATTGAAAGGATCATCAAGAACGTCAAGGAAAGAGGTTCAATTCTTGTTAAGAAGGTTTCAGGGCGTCCAAGAAAGTCCAGAAAACACCAGGATCATCTACTAAAGAGGATTCAGCTGTGGGATCGGAGTGCAACCAGTGCAGAGGTCGCTCAGGAATGGCAGCAGGCAGGTGTGAGCGCACCTGCATGCACAGTGAGGTTAAGACTTTTGGAGGATGACCTGGTGTCAAGAAGGGCAGCAAAGAAGCCACTTCTCTCCCAAAAAAACAGCAGGGACAGATTGATCTTCTGCAGAAAGTATGGTGAATGGACTGCTGAGGACTGGTAAAGTCATATTCTCCAATGAAGCCCCTTTCCAAATGTTTAGGGCATCTGGAAAAAGGCTTGTCAGGAGAAGAAAAGGTGAGCGCTAGAGTTGGGCCGAACGGTTCGCCTGCGAACGGTTCCATGCGAACTTCAGTGGTTCGCGTTCGCGTCCCGCAGGCGAACCTTTGCGGAAGTTCGGTTCGCCCCATAATGCACATGGAGGGTCAACTTTGACCCTCTACATCACAGTCAGCAGGCCCAGTGTAGCCAATTAGGCTACACTAGCCCCTGGAGCCCCACCCCCCCCCTTATATAAGGCAGGCAGCGGCGGCCATTACGGTCACTCGTGTGCCTGCATTAGTCAGAGTAGGGCGAGCTGCTGCAGACTGTCTCTCAGGGAAAGATTAGTTAGGCTTAGCTTGTTCCTGTCTGGCTGCATACCTGTTCTGTGAACCCACCACTGCATACCTGTGCTGTGAACCCACCACTGCATACCTGTGCTGTGAACCCACCACTGCATACCTGTTCTGTTCAGTGGACCCGCCACTGTATACCTGTTCATTGAACCCACCACTGCATACCTGTGCTGTGAACCCACCACTGCATACCTGTGCTGTGAACCCACCACTGCATACCTGTGCTGTGAACCCACCACTGCATACCTGTGCTGTGAACCCACCACTGCATACCTGTGCTGTGAACCCACCACTGCATACCTGTTCTGTTCAGTGGACCCGCCACTGTATACCTGTTCTGTTTAGTGAACCCGCCACTGCATACCTGTTCTGTTCAGTGAACCCACCGCATCAGTGCGCATACCTGTTCTGTTCAGTGGACCCGCCACTGCATACCTGTTCTGTTTAGTGAACCGCCACTGTATACCTGTTCTGTTTAGTGAACCACCACTGTATACCTGTTCTGTTTAGTGAACCCGCCACTGCATACCTGTTCTGTTCAGTGAACCCACCGCATCAGTGCGCATACCTGTTCTGTTCAGTGGACCCGCCACTGCATACCTGTTCTGTTTAGTGAACCGCCACTGTATACCTGTTCTGTTTAGTGAACCGCCACTGTATACCTGTTCTGTTTAGTGAACCCGCCACTGCATACCTGTTCTGTTCAGTGGACCCGCCACTGCATACCTGTTCTGTTTAGTGAACCCGCCACTGCATACCTGTTCTGTTCAGTGGACCCGCCACTGCATACCTGTTCTGTTTAGTGAACCCGCCACTGCATACCTGTTCTGTTCAGTGGACCCGCCACTGTATACCTGTTCATTGAACCCACCACTGCATACCTGTGCTGTGAACCCACCACTGCATACCTGTGCTGTGAACCCACCACTGCATACCTGTGAACCCACCACTGCATACCTGTGCTGTGAACCCACCACTGCATACCTGTTCTGTTCAGTGGACCCGCCACTGTATACCTGTTCTGTTTAGTGAACCCGCCACTGCATACCTGTTCTGTTCAGTGAACCCACCGCATCAGTGCGCATACCTGTTCTGTTCAGTGGACCCGCCACTGCATACCTGTTCTGTTTAGTGAACCGCCACTGTATACCTGTTCTGTTTAGTGAACCGCCACTGTATACCTGTTCTGTTTAGTGAACCCGCCACTGCATACCTGTTCTGTTCAGTGAACCCACCGCATCAGTGCGCATACCTGTTCTGTTCAGTGGACCCGCCACTGCATACCTGTTCTGTTTAGTGAACCGCCACTGTATACCTGTTCTGTTTAGTGAACCGCCACTGTATACCTGTTCTGTTTAGTGAACCCGCCACTGCATACCTGTTCTGTTCAGTGGACCCGCCACTGCATACCTGTTCTGTTTAGTGAACCCGCCACTGCATACCTGTTCTGTTCAGTGGACCCGCCACTGCATACCTGTTCTGTTTAGTGAACCCGCCACTGCATACCTGTTCTGTTCAGTGGACCCGCCACTGCATACCTGTTCTGTTTAGTGAACCGCCACTGTATACCTGTTCTGTTTAGTGAACCGCCACTGTATACCTGTTCTGTTTAGTGAACCCGCCACTGCATACCTGTTCTGTTCAGTGGACCCACCGCATCAGTGCGCATACCTGTGCAGTTAAGTGAACCCGCCACTGCATACCTGTTCTGTTCAGTGAACCCACCGCATCAGTGCGCATACCTGTGCAGTTAAGTGAACCCGCCACTGCATACCTGTTCTGTTCAGTGAACCCACCGCATCAGTGCGCATACCTGTGCAGTTAAGTGAACCCGCCACTGCATACCTGTTCTGTTCAGTGAACCCACCGCATCAGTGCGCATACCTGTGCAGTTAAGTGAACCCGCCACTGCATACCTGTTCTGTTCAGTGAACCCACCGCATCAGTGCGCATACCTGTGCAGTTAAGTGAACCCGCCACTGCATACCTGTTCTGTTCAGTGAACCCACCGCATCAGTGCGCATACCTGTGCAGTTAAGTGAACCCGCCACTGCATACCTGTTCTGTTCAGTGGACCCGCCACTGCATACCTGTTCTGTGAACCCGCCACTGTATACCTGTTCTGTTCAGTGAACCCACCGCATCAGTGCGCATACCTGTGCAGTTAAGTGAACCCACCTACCTACGTGAGTGCACGCAGTGTGAGATACCACTCCGTGCATACCCGATATGGACAAAACAGGTAGAGGAAGAGGTAGTGGCAGAGCCAGAGGAAGGCCACCCGGCAGGTCTGCGCGAGGTCGTGTAAATGTAATTTCGTGTGGACCTGGCCCACAGTACAGTGCTCGGAAGAAGGCACGTCCCATCACCTCCCAAGATTGTCAGGACGTGGTTGAGTATTTAGCGACACAGAACACCTCATCTTGCTCAGCCACCAGTGCTACTACTAGCACCACTTCCGCTGCATTTGACACTTCGCAAGAATTATTTAGTGGTGAAATCACTGATGCACAGCCATTGTTGTTACAGCCAGATGAATTTTCACCAGCTCATATGTCTGAGTTACGCGGCAACATTATGGATGTAACGTGTAAGGAGGATGAAGGACCTACTGATGTTGGTGCATGTTTGGATTTGTCTGAGGCAAGCGAAGCTGGGCAGGATGATTACGATGATGACGATGATAGGGATCCACTGTATGTACCCAATAGAGGAGATGAAGAGGGGGACAGTTCAGAGGGGGAGTCAGAGAGTAGGAGGAGGAGAGAAGTTGCTGAAAGAAGCTGGGGCAGCTCTTCGTCAGAAACAGCTGGTGACAGTGTCCGGCACCATATATTGCCACCTATGTACAGCCAGCCAACTTGCCCTTCAGCATCAGCTGCTGAGGTCCCCATAGTGCCCACATCCCAGGGTGGCTCAGCGGTGTGGAAATTTTTTAATGTGTGTGCCTCAGATCGGACCAAAGCCATCTGCTCGCTCTGCCAACAAAAATTGAGCCGTGGAAAGGCCAACACTCACGTAGGGACAAGTGCCTTACGAAGGCACCTGGAGAAAAGGCACAAACAGCAATGGGATGGCCACCTGAGCAAAAGCAGCAGCAGCACACAAAAGCAAAGCCACCCTCCTTCTCCTCTTCCTCCTCCATCAGGTGCATTATCTGCTTCTGCCGCTTTCTCCCTTCCACCTTCACAGTCACCCTCCTCCACTCCGCCTCTGCCCTTGAGCGCTTCCTGCTCCTCTGCCCACAGCAGCAGTCAGGTGTCCGTGAAGGAAATGTTTGAGCGGAAGAAGCCAATTTCGGCCAGTCACCCCCTTGCCCGCCGTCTGACAGCTGGCGTGGCGGAACTGTTAGCTCGGCAGCTGTTACCATACCGGCTGGTGGACTCTGAGGCCTTCCGTAAATTTGTGGCCATCGGAACACCGCAGTGGAAGATGCCAGGCCGCACTTATTTTTCGAGAAAGGCCATACCCCAACTGCACCGTGAAGTTGAGAGGCAAGTGGTGTCATCTCTTGCGAAGAGCGTTGGGTCAAGGGTACACCTGACCACGGATGCCTGGTCTGCCAAGCACGGGCAGGGCTGCTACATTACCTACACAGCCCATTGGGTGAACCTGGTGGTGAACGATGGCAAGCAGGGCGCAGCGGACCAAATTGTGACACCTCCACGGCTTGCAGGCAGGCCTCCTGCCACCTCCTCTCATCCTGCTACATGCTCTTCGCTGTCCTCCTCCTCCTTGGCTGAGTGGCAGTTCTCCTCTCCAGCTACACAGCCCCAGCTCCGCAGGGCCTATGCTGCATGCCAGGTACGACGGTGTCACGCCATCTTAGACATGGCTTGTCTCAAAGCGGAGAGTCACACTGGAGCAGCTCTCCTGGCTGCTCTTAAGAAACAGGTGGATGAGTGGCTGACCCCGCACCACCTGGAGATAGGCAACGTGGTGTGCGACAACGGCAGCAATCTGCTTGCCGCTTTGCATATGGGGAAGCTGACACACATACCCTGCATGGCACATGTCATGAATCTAGTGGTTCAAAGATTTGTGGCAAAGTACCCTGGCTTAGCGAATGTCCTGAAGCAGGCCAGGAAGTTCTGTGGGCATTTGAGGCGGTCTTACACAGCCATGGCACGCTTTGCGGAAATTCAGCGCAAAAACAACATGCCGGTGAGACGCCTCATTTGCGATAGCCCGACTCGCTGGAACTCGACCCTGCTCATGTTCTCCCGCCTGCTAGAACAGAAGAAAGCCGTGACCCACTACCTCTACAACTGGAGTAGAATGAAACAGTCTGGGAAGATGGGGATGTTCTGGCCCGACAACTGGACACTGATGGAGAATGCATGCAGGCTCATGCGGCCATTTGAAGAGGTGACCAACCTGGTGAGCCGCAGTGAGGGCACCATCAGCGACTTAATTCCCTACGCTTACTTCTTGGAGCGTGCTGTGCGTAGAGTGGCGGATGAAGCTGCGAATGAGCGTGACCAGGAACCGTTACGGCAGGAACAGGCATGGGACCAATTTTCATCAGACCCAGCTGTTTCCTCAACACCTGCGGCAGCACAGAGGGGGGAGGAGGAGGAAGAAGAGAAGTCGTGTGCAGAAGACGAATCAGACTCAGAGGATGATGAGCAAGGTGTTTCTTTGGGGGAGGAGGAGGAGGAGGAGGGGACAGCGGCAGGAGAACAACCTCAGCAGGCATCGCAAGGGGCTTGTGCTGCTCAACCTTCCCGTGGTATTGTTCGCGGCTGGGGGGAGGAGGTTGACTTACCTGACGTCACTGAGGAAGAGCAAGAGGAGATGGAGGGTACTGGATCCGACTTTGTGCAGATGTCGTCTTTTATGCTGTCCTGCCTGTTGAGGGACCCCCGTATAAAAAACCTCAAGGGGAATGAGCTGTACTGGGTGGCCACACTACTAGACCCTCGGTACAGGCACAAAGTGGCGGACCTGTTACCAACTCACCGGAAGGTGGAAAGGATGCAGCACATGCAGAACCAGCTGTCAACTATGCTTTACAATGCCTTTAAGGGTGATGTGACGGCACAACGCCAGCAAGGTACCACTGCCACTAATCCTCCTCCCGTGTCCACGCAGTCAAAGACAGGACGCTCCAGCGATCTCATGGTGATGTCGGACATGCGGACGTTCTTTAGTCCAACGCCTCGCCGTAGCCCTTCCGGATCCACCCTCCACCAACGCCTGGAACGGCAGGTAGCCGACTACCTGGCCTTAAGTGTGGATGTAGACACTGCTGTGAACAGCGATGAGGAACCCTTGAACTACTGGGTGCGCAGGCTTGACCTGTGGCCAGAGCTGTCCCAATTTGCCATCAAACTTCTCTCCTGCCCTGCCGCAAGCGTCCTCTCAGAAAGGACCTTCAGCGCAGCTGGAGGCATTGTCACAGAGAAGAGAAGTCGCCTAAGTCACAAAAGTGTTAAGTACCTCACCTTTATCAAAATGAATGAGGCATGGATCCCGGAGGGCTGCTGCCCGCCCCAAGACTAAGTCAGTCCCCGCACATACAGCATCTCTGCCTGCACGCCGTGTGACTGGCTGCCTGGCCTGCCCCAAGAAGACTAAGTCGCTCCCAGTCCCTCCACACAGCATGTCTGCCTGCAGGCCGCTTGACTACCTTCTCCGCCACCACCAACAGGGTCCGGGACTCCAGGCGGATTGCTGAATTTTTTAGGCCGCTGCTAGCAGCGGCCGCTGTAATAATTTTTCGGGTGCGTGTACATGACTGCCTAATTTTTCTGGCTGCACTGCGGGCAGCTGCAACAACAAAAGAAAAGGCATGTACATGCGCCCATTCCCCTTCGTGATCATTACCTTGCCGTGGTGAAGGGGCTTGCGTATCACAATGGAGCAATGACCGGCGCCTAGATGAGTGTCTCGGGGGGCACACCCACGATAATAAGGTCGTTGCCTCATTGTGGTCAGACCAAATTTGATCAGCTGGACAGTCACTGTTCTGTCACTCAGCTACATCAGCCAGGTGACCATGACCATATGGGCTGTAAAGCCACCAAAACCTGCACTCTCGCCATGGTGCGCACCAGTAAAGCACGGCCGTCACTACACAAACAGCTGTTTGCGGTGCGTTACACGATGAGTTTGGTGTGTCAGTGTGAAGCAGTACCTTAATTACACTACCTGATTGATGTATACACATGCAAGATGTTTGAAAGCACTTTAGGCCTGTCATTTAGCATTCAATGTGATTTCTGCCCTTAAAACGCTGCTTTGCGTCAAATCCAGATTTTTCCCGGGGACTTTTGGCATGTATCCCACTCCACCATCCCCCCCTCCAGGTGTTAGACCCCTTGAAACATCTTTTCCATCACTTTTGTGGCCAGCATAATTATTTTTTTTTTTCAAAGTTCGCATCCCCATTGAAGTCTATTGCGGTTCGCGAACTTTAACGCGAACCGAACCTTCCGCGGAAGTTCGCGAACCAGGTTCGCGAACCTAAAATCGGAGGTTCGGCCCAACTCTAGTGAGCGCTACCATCAGTCCTGTGTCATGCCAACAGTAAAGCATCCTGAGACCATCCATGTGTGGGGTTGCTTCGCATCCAAGGGAGTGGGCTCACTCACAATTTTGCCAAAAAACAAAGCCATGAATAAAGAATGGTACCAAAACACCCTCCAATAGCAACTTCTTCCAACAATCCAACAACAGTTTGGTGAAGAACAATGCATTCTCCAGCACGATGGAGCACCGTGTCATCACCACTGTGATTAATGGAATTCTCCGTCCTCCATTTTAAAAAAGGCCATTACCCCATAGCAGCTTGGTCAGCACACTGTTAAACTGTAATATTGCACACTTGAGTCATAGGGAAACGTGGACTTTACCTTGCACTTCAGTTGTCTTTTCAGTTATAACTGACAGCAACTGATAATTCAGTTCTGACAAAATCTTGTCAGAAATGGAAGGAATAGTAAGAAGAAAATGGTGAGCTTCTGAAAGGAATGGATGATGAGGTAAGTTATGTAATACTCACTTTCAAGTACATAAGGTGTTTATTTTAAATAATTTTACTTTGTTCAGGTTTACCTTAAATGGCATTAGTGATTTTGCCTCATGTGGTAGTCATTTCCATAATTTAAAGGATACCTTAGCGCTTTTCAAAATGTATTAAAGGGGAGGCTCTCCTCATGCCTACCACTTCCCCATGTTCTCCTCCATCCCCCTCCATTATGGTCTAATGTCCCCTGAAGCTACTTCCTGGTTAGGAAGGTCAGAGAGCACTGTTGGAGATTTCAATGTTGACACCTTCTCATCATTTAAAAGCCCACCTTCCTTTCCTTTCAATTTCCTATACTAATGTCCTGCAATGTAATTTTTTGCACTTATTTGATTCCTGGGAGTTGAATATCCAGTTTACAAAAATACTTGTATTTTTTCTTACCATCATCAAAAATGTTACCATGCAGACGATGGTATGCCGTTTTAACCATGAACTTGATAGTGGGTACCTTTATAGCTATCATAGTTCAACTTTATGTTTGTGGTAAGATCACTCAACCCTTCATCCCATCCAACAGTGTACAACTACTCTCTTTATACGGAGTTCCAATGACTTGATCCCGTGTTGGCTTGAAAAGACAAAAATGAGACAGAGAGCCCAATATGGTGTAGTATGTCAAATAACGGAGGTATAGTACACAAACGTAAGGGGTTATACTCACAAACACGGGTCGCCGCAAAGGCAACCACTGAAAAGGCAGGTGGGGAGAATTATGACCTGACCCCACTCAGGTAATAAAAAGTCGCTCTCTGTAGACAGAAGAAAATGGGGATATACCCCTCCACCATGGGTGGACTAGATCTATGGTAAAAAAAGGTATAACAGAGGCACCAACAAGGATAAAATCCGCTTAAAAGGTGGGAAGTTGGTGGACTCACCTCTCTCAGGTAAACAAATGACCGGACAATGAGACATTACTATAATATAGCAGTAACATCTATTGAAACATCTCCAAATGTGCAATGCGTTTCATGGGTCAGAATCCCACTTCATCAGGCAATCAATTATGGAGAACTATTTACAAGAAATTCTTGTTACTGTCTCATGCACATATACAAAATTTTATTGTCGCCTTAGCTGCATAATGGAAGATCACAGCACATTAAAACAACAGACACTTAAAATCACTACCTGGCCAGGAGCGCTCACTATTTCAATATAGGGGACCAGACCTGTGAATACATGCAGCGTGATCGCCCAGCCTTGGCCTATGCGGAAAACGCTCTGCACCACACTGGTCTATACGGTCCTCATCCCACCACCACAACACCCAGCACGCTGTGCGCTGCTGTCTCGAGTGCCTACTGTTGGCACAGATTACGGATCCTCATAATTTGACTATGCACGGAATTCCGCCCAGGATGTTCAGACTTTGGATTTGCGTGTTGTCATCTGCCTCATAGTAACACTGGTTGGCTAGGGAACTGGCTCTGCATGGCGTATACTGTCACTTAGTGGCTTTAATATACTTGCACTTTAAGATGGCGGACTCCTGTCCGCTTAACCAGACCTGCAGTGCACTGGGTCTCTTGAATCACGTAGACTTGTCTCGTGTCATTATCCTCTGAGGCGGTCAGGCCTCTTGGCTGTTAGCAGTGGAACTAGGGATCCCAGCAGTACGGAGTTTCGCTCAGCGTGCCGGCATTTGCACGTGGAAGGCCAGCGCGAGCACTCCGGAGGTAGCCACGCCTACCGACGCGTTTCGCCCCGCCCACGGGGCTTTCTCAAGGTAGCGAATGGCAGTAGGTCTGCACACCCCTCCTCTTATGCTCAGTCACTCGTACTCCGCCTCCAGCTTGTATTCACCATGGCAACAATTGCCTCTGTTTACTCATATTTCCTGGTAGCCGCGGAGGTGATTAATGGCTGGGAGAGATGTATTAGATTTATACTCATTCAAAATATTCCACTTTATCACATTTCATCTCATAGGCAATAACATGAAGTTTGACTTTGTTCAGCTAGCATGTACTAATACTTCCATATTACAGAGGCTGATTATTGCTCTTATAAGAAGTAAACAAGGTTCAGGTCAGTATTCAGACCTCTGGGTATCAGAGTTCCTAGACGGAAGATCCAGGTCTGTTCAATCTTGTAAAGATCTTTTTCGATATTGCCACCTCGGAAGGGTATATGTTGCTTAATTATACCTTTAAAGGTCAGGCCATCAGGTTTTCCGTTATGGTAGTCCCTAAAATGTTTCCCTAAGGGACTATCCACATCTTGGTTTCGGATATTTCCTAAATGGTCCCCAATGCGCTTACTTAGGCGGTTTTTGGTTTTCCCTATATATAGGAGATTGCAAGGGCATCTGATAGCATAAACTACACGTGTTGAATTACAGTTTATATTATCACGTATATCGAATAGCATTGTACCATCATGGTTAGTAAAGGTTTTACTCCTCTCCACATATTTACAATTTACACAGGATCCACAGGGGAACATCCCCTCTCTCACTGGATATCTGTCCAACCATGTCGTAGGCTGTGTGGAGTGGAACTCAGATCTCACCAAACGGTCTTTTAAATTTTTTGTTTTTCGTGCCGTCATGAAAGGTCTTTCTCCTACACGTTTTTTTATTTCATCATCTAACATGAGAACGTGCCAGTGTTTCTGGAAGGATTTCTGTAGATCAAACCAGTGAGGTCCAAAGTCCGACACAAATCTTATTATCTCGTCCTTAGAGCCAGGGGTCTTCTTCTTTCTCCTTGCCATAATCAAAGAGTTCCTGTCTCTTTCTACCAGGGCACCCATTGCCTCATCAATCATTGGTTCAGGATAGCCCCGCTCGAGGAACCGTGATTTTAAATCATCAGATTCTCTAAGATAATCTTTACTCAACGAACAGTTACGCTTAATTCTTGTAAATTGTCCTTTTGGTATTGCTCTTTTTTGAGATGGAAGGTGAAAGCTGGAATAATGCACGTGTTTCCCGCCGTAGGTTTGCGGTAAGTACACGTTGTCAACATCCCATCTTGTTTATTAACCATCAGGTCTAAAAAGGACAAAGATTCCTTATCATATTGGAAGGTTAACCGTATGTTTCTCGAATTGCACTGTAATTTATCTACAAACTCAGTAAGCTCAGGCTCAGTGCCACGCCAGACCAGGAGCACGTCATCAATGAACCTCAACCAGAGCACAACATGGCTCCGGAAGAGGTCCAGGGGGTAAACGTCCTGCCGCTCCCAAAGCCCTAGATGTAGGCAGGCATACGCTGGGGCGCAGGACGCCCCCATCGACGTGCCCCTGATCTGGCGATAGAACCAATTATGGAGAACACAGTGCTGGGTCAAAAATTGGGCCAAGCACCTCAAAAATTGGGCGTTTGGCCAAATTTTTGACCCAGCACTGTGTTCTCCATAATTGATTGCCTGATGAAGTGGGATTCTGACCCGTGAAACGCATTGCACATTTGGAGATGTTTCAATAAATGTTACTGCTATTATAGTAACGTCTCATTGTCCGGTCATTTGTTTACCTGAGGGAGGGGAGTCTAACCCTTTTAAGCGGATTTTAATTATTTTATCCTTGTTGACGCCTCTTTTATACCTGTTTTACCATTGATCCGGCGTTGGTCTGTATATTCCAGCAAGCTAAAAGTTTATTTAACAATTAACTCTACACCCAGCACCACTATACTGTGCGCTGCCTATAATGTAGTTTTCCAGGAAAACAAAATTCAATTTGCTCAGTATGGCAGAAGGACAGAGGGTGTCAAGTCACTTCTCACACAAGAAATAAATAAGTTTGAAAAACAGCTTCTTCCAGAAATTTTCCAATAACTTTAAAACACATTAGATAGAAGACACTAGCACTTGATTCTCCGTTATCTGCCAGTGCTGAATGAAGTCTCAAACAAACCAAAGCAACCGTTTATTCACACACAAATGAGGTTAGCCCAATGTTTGCCCACAAATTAAATCATTCAGTTCAAACAACATATACATGTTGGTTACACAATGAAATGGTTACTTCTCACCTTAAAGGTTTCATATTTGCTTAAATCAAAAACTATATGGGCCCCACCATACACTGATGCTAAACTAATAGAAAAAAATGGTTGTAGGATTGGATAAAGATGATCTATCGAAGCTCACCCCAGATAATTTGGAGAATCTACATGATGACATCACAGAGAGAAAGAAGTACTAAATATAATTGAAAATATAAAGAATAAGAGAAAGTTTGTGAAAAGATGACTTTTCTGCTAAATATTTTATGACATTTCCCCAATCTTACGTTTTGCAACTCATTCAAAGATAGTGTGCTAGGGTAAAAAAAAAAAAAAAAAGATTATGCATACACAGACAGTAGGGCTCGATCCAATTCACTTTTTCCTCCTAGGTGATATTTTCACATCTTATCAAAAAAATACACTTTAAGCCATCAGCAAGCAAGCACATAGTCAGAATAATTTTGACAGCACTCTTTCACCTACTTTCTGGCACTATTTCAATTGCAGAGTGCTGGCAATTTATTTTAAACAGGAGATGAAAAAATATGGTATCTCCTAGGAGAAAACTTGTGAATTGGACAGCAATCCTGACTGGCTGCTTAGTACCAGCACAACTCATGCTATAAAATGGTCATTTTAAATGTACCACGGCAGGCTCAATGGGCAGGTTACAGAGGGAAAAAGATGGACCATCATCCAAAAATCCAGAAAAAAACCCACATTGCATAAGAGTCATAAATTGATTCGCAAGTCAATTCTGGCTCCCACAGATGGTTATGTGCCCGTGTGGCGTCCAGATTACAATTAACCAATCAATTACAGATACTCCTGATCTCAACTTATGTTTTTAGAGCATACCTGCCCATAAAATCCATATTTTCTTTAGGGGAATAAGCAGTTAGGTTTCATTTCAACCGGAGTCACCCTGCCATGCCAATGCACGGGAATGATTTGGATGCAATGCAATGTTATTTTGTTTTTACCACACATGAACCAGAAGCAGTCTATTGAAATCAAAAGGCTGTAGTTTTTGTGTGCTGACAACAGGCCTGAATCCGCAGTGGCTTAGGATCCAGTGGAAATGGGGCCTTTATGTAATACACTTTTATTACTTTTAATATTTATGGATTTAAAATCGTTTTATAAAAGGAAAATATTGTAATTTTAGGATTCAGTTTTCTTTGTATAGTACATACATTTTAAATGACTTCTACACTTCCTCAGAAACGATTCATTTGCCTTTTTAGTGCACAGATTTCTTTGCATCCCTTTAAATATTTTCAAATGATAGTTTTTTCTTATATTCACTGATAAAAGGCTTTTACATAAACATTTTGCAATATATAATTTAATTCTATATGATGGAAAATACTGGGAGAGAACATCATTATGGTGTTCTCAAGGACATTTTCCTAGATGTACAATGAACAGCATTCTATGTATAATGATGCAACTTGATATTGTTACAGCATGCCGTTTCAGAACCTTGGAGAGCTCTACCACTGAAGCAGCTGCAACCGTTATTTGCTAAGCTGCTGTTGCACAAATGGAAGCACATTTGTTCCAAATGAACATGTACTGTTAGCTGCCATGGCTGATTTTGATATCTGTAATGGTCCTCGAATCAGACTGTGAAAATATGCCTTAAAAAGAGCCTGAGGTGGGGTCCTATAACAAAAAACCCCTAGGCTACCTGATCCAGGGTGCTGGGGCGGATCAGGTAGCCGCCATCCCCGGCGCTCCGTTGCCCTGCTAGGGCCCACTTCCTCTTTTGTGACCTCTGGGTCACGACGCTGGAAGAAGAGAGATCTCTCTCCCACTGTGCAGGGAGGTGGGGGAGCTGCAGGGGGCATGGCAAGGGAGAGAGCTGCCCAATGGCATCTCTAGAAAGCCTGCAGGATTGCCTGTAGTGGGCGTTTGAGCAAGGAATCCCTCTCCTCCCTTTACCCTCCGAGATAGTGACAAATATTGACGCTAATTTCGAGGGGGATGTCTATAGCTCGGCGGTGGGGGGACACAAACATGTCATGAGGCAGAGAACATGCCTCTGTGTCCCATCTGCCCCACCCCCGCACCGCCTCGGGGTCTCTTTAACGTGGATCTAAACTCTTGCACAGGACAGAAGGAAACCAGAGAAATGTACCCTGTATGAAGAGAGTTTAGCCTGTCTAATTCCCCCTCATCCGTGACTAAGCACAAGTTGTAATTTGATCCCCCAGCTGTGTCAGCTGGCTGTCATGGCAAAGATCTAATTGGTAAACAAAGGATGTTAATCATATGTCTGCTTCCATTAAAAGCAGGAAATAGACACACTGCAGATTTATTGCAGGATTTGTATCAGCTATAACAAAGAATCGTTATTTAATTAAAAGAGAGGAAGTTCTGAGTTCAGATCCGCTTTAAAGGCAATCCTTTCTAATGCATGGAAGTGTCATTGCTGACTTTTAATTTAAGAGGTTTCCAGATTTGTGGCGATCATGCTGATGTCATCATAAATATTACTATTATGCATTCATATAGCCCTGACTTCTCCCCCAATAAAAAGTTTTGGGGAAATTCAAGAGATGACACATTCTGTACAAAATATACAGAAAAAATACATGTATTCATTTACAGCTCTTTCCTTTGCATATTGCTCATTTCAGTGTCTTATTGTATCCATATCTCATATAAATAAACCCAAAATGAGAAAATGTTGCTAAGTTACGAGATGGGAGAGAGGAGGAAAATATTCATATGTAATCTTAAAGAGACTCAGAGACGAAGCAAAGTACAGCTTTGATACTTACCAGGGGTAGAGATGGCCCGAACGGTTCGCCAGCGAATGGTTCCCGGCAAACTTCCAGGGTTCGCGATCGCAGAGAACTGCAAACTTTTCCGGTTCGCCCCCATAGTGCATCATGAGGGTCAATTTTGACCCTCTAAATCACAGTCAACAGGCACACTGTAGCCAATCAGGCTACACTCCCTCCTGGTGCACCACCCCCCCTTATATGTGAGCGCACGCAATGTCACTGTGCCTGTCCGGTACCTGTCTGTGTGTGACAGGTGCACATTGTAATACCCACTGCATATACCTACCTGTTGTTCGCTGTGCACCCACCCACCTACGTGAGCACACGCAGTGTCAATGTGCCTGTCTGGTACCTGTCTGTGTGTGACAGCTGCACATTGTAATACCCACTGCATATACCTACCTGTTGTTCACTGTGCACCCACCCACCTACGTGAGTACACGCAGTGTCACTGTGCCTGTCCGGTACATGTCTGTGTGTGATAGGTGCACATTGTAATACCCACTGCATATACCTACCTGTTCACTGTGCACCCACCCACCTACGTGAGTGCACACAGTGTAACTGTGCCTGTCCAGTACCTGTCGTGTGTGACCGGTGCACATTGTAATAGCCATCACTGCATATACCTACTACTACCTGTTGTTCACTTCAGTGCACCCACCCACCTACATGAGTGCTAGTGGTGCTCAGCAGAGCTCGAATATTCGAGTAGCTCGAATATTCGAGCTCTTTTTCAGCTATTCGAGCTCGGTATTCGAGCTCCGAATAGCTGGAGCTATTCGAATGGGCTATTCGAGTACACTCGAATAGCCCATTCACTATTCGAGCTATTCGAGCAAACCGGCGCTATTCGAGCTCGGTACCGAGCTCGAATAGCGTCATAGCCCAGATTGATGTGCTTAGAGCCAATCAGAGGGCTCCCAGGCCCTCTGACGGCAGCCAATCACAGAGGGGGACCCTGGCCAGCCCCTACCCTATAAATAGCGGCCGCCATGTTCGGGTTTTCCATGCTTGCCTGAGACTTGTACAGAGAGAGATCTGCTCCTTTGTGCTTTGGCTTAGCAAGTGCTCTATTGTGTTCATTTACCTAGCGTTTTTGCTCACCTACACCTGCCATATACACCTGTATTGTTGTTATTTAGATAGACATTGTATTTTAGTTAGTAGCTTGTGTGTTACATTAGAGACAGGCAGCTGCTGCAAGCTTACAGGTTTAGGCCTCAGGGGGGCCTTGCCTCTGTGGGCAGCTGTCCTCTGTTTATTTCTCTCATCATCTATACCAGTATTTCTGCTGTCCTTTACTAATAGTATTGTAGTTATACTGTACTAGGAGTAGGACACTCACTGACTGTCACTGTTTATAGGCTACTAGCTAGCTCCTGCGTGTGTGCACTCACTCACCGTCTGTGTGTACACACACTCTATTTCCTTCTGATTACTGATAGATTATTGTTAGTTGTACTTACTTACTACTTACTCTTACTGTACCCGTAGGGACACTCACTGTCACTGTTCATATAGGCTACTAGCTCCTGCGTGTGCGCACTCACTGTCTGAGTGTACACACACAACACACACTCTATTTCCTTCTGATCGCTGATTGATTATTGTAATTAGTTAGTTCTACTTACTGTTACTACTTACTCTTACTGTACTAGGAGTCTAGGACACTCAGTCACTGTGTTCATAGGCTACTAGCTCCTGCGTGCGTGCACTCACTGTCTGAGTGTACACACACCCACACTCCATTTCCTTCTGATCGCTGATTGATTATTGTTATTAGTTAGTTCTACTTACTGTTACTACTTACTTACTCTTACTGTACTAGGAGTCTAGGACACTCAGTCACTGTGTCCATAGGCTACTAGCTCCTGCGTGCGTGCACTCACTGTCTGAGTGTACACACACCACCCACACTCCATTTCCTTCTGATAGCTGATTGATTATTGTTATTAGTTAGTTCTACTACTTACTGTTACTACTTACTGTACTAGGAGTCTAGGACACTCAGTCACTGTGTCCATAGGCTACTAGCTCCTGCGTGCGTGCACTCACTGTCTGAGTGTACACACACCACCCACACTCCATTTCCTTCTGATCGCTGATTGATTATTGTTATTAGTTAGTTCTACTACTTACTGTTACTACTTACTTACTCTTACTGTACTAGGAGTCTAGGACACCCAGTCACTGTGTCCATAGGCTACTAGCTCCTGCGTGCGTGCACTCACTGTCTGAGTGTACACACACCACCCACACTCCATTTCCTTCTGATCGCTGATTGATTATTGTTATTAGTTAGTTCTACTTACTGTTACTACTTACTCTTACTGTACTAGGAGTCTAGGACACTCAGTCACTGTGTCCATAGGCTACTAGCTCCTGCGTGCGTGCACTCACTGTCTGAGTGTACACACACCACCCACACTCCATTTCCTTCTGATCGCTGATTGATTATTGTTATTAGTTAGTTCTACTACTTACTGTTACTACTTACTGTACTAGGAGTCTAGGACACTCAGTCACTGTGTCCATAGGCTACTAGCTCCTGCGTGCGTGCACTCACTGTCTGAGTGTACACACACCACCCACACTCCATTTCCTTCTGATCGCTGATTGATTATTGTTATTAGTTAGTTCTACTACTTACTGTTACTACTTACTTACTCTTACTGTACTAGGAGTCTAGGACACCCAGTCACTGTGTCCATAGGCTACTAGCTCCTGCGTGCGTGCACTCACTGTCTGAGTGTACACACACCACCCACACTCCATTTCCTTCTGATCGCTGATTGATTATTGTTATTAGTTAGTTCTACTTACTGTTACTACTTACTCTTACTGTACTAGGAGTCTAGGACACTCAGTCACTGTGTCCATAGGCTACTAGCTCCTGCGTGCGTGCACTCACTGTCTGAGTGTACACACACCACCCACACTCCATTTCCTTCTGATCGCTGATTGATTATTGTTATTAGTTAGTTCTACTACTTACTGTTACTACTTACTGTACTAGGAGTCTAGGACACTCAGTCACTGTGTCCATAGGCTACTAGCTCCTGCGTGCGTGCACTCACTGTCTGAGTGTACACACACCACCCACACTCCATTTCCTTCTGATCGCTGATTGATTATTGTTATTAGTTAGTTCTACTACTTACTGTTACTACTTACTTACTCTTACTGTACTAGGAGTCTAGGACACCCAGTCACTGTGTCCATAGGCTACTAGCTCCTGCGTGCGTGCACTCACTGTCTGAGTGTACACACACCACCCACACTCCATTTCCTTCTGATCGCTGATTGATTATTGTTATTAGTTAGTTCTACTACTTACTGTTACTACTTACTGTACTAGGAGTCTAGGACACTCAGTCACTGTGTCCATAGGCTACTAGCTCCTGCGTGCGTGCACTCACTGTCTGAGTGTACACACACCACCCACACTCCATTTCCTTCTGATCGCTGATTGATTATTGTTATTAGTTAGTTCTACTACTTACTGTTACTACTTACTTACTCTTACTGTACTAGGAGTCTAGGACACCCAGTCACTGTGTCCATAGGCTACTAGCTCCTGCGTGCGTGCACTCACTGTCTGAGTGTACACACACCACCCACACTCCATTTCCTTCTGATCGCTGATTGATTATTGTTATTAGTTAGTTCTACTTACTGTTACTACTTACTTACTCTTACTGTACTAGGAGTCTAGGACACTCAGTCACTGTGTCCATAGGCTACTAGCTCCTGCGTGCGTGCACTCACTGTCTGAGTGTACACACACCACCCACACTCCATTTCCTTCTGATCGCTGATTGATTATTGTTATTAGTTAGTTCTACTACTTACTGTTACTACTTACTGTACTAGGAGTCTAGGACACTCAGTCACTGTGTCCATAGGCTACTAGCTCCTGCGTGCGTGCACTCACTGTCTGAGTGTACACACACTAAATTTACTTGTGATTACTACTACTGATTATTGTAACTGCTAGTTGTACTTCCTGACTGTTAATACTTACTTACTGTACTAGGGGACACTCACTCAGTCACCTCACCAACCAACCCACTCCATTAAAGTACCCCACTTTTCACCCGCCCTTTTACAAAACTTTTGTCTATACGCCCAAAACATTGAAGATGTCTGGAAGTGGCAGCCAGCGCGGTTTGGGCAAGGGGAAGGGCAGCAAGGGAATCAGGAAGAGAGGGAGCAGCATTGTGGCAAGCCGCGGCCGCGGGCGCGCCACCATGCACAGTTCCGCAGCAGCAGCAGCAGCGTCAGTGGCTAACATTCCTCCCATAGCCACTGGCCGTGGACGCCTTGGGCGCCGCCCAGGAGGAGCATCTGCAACTCACGCTGCAGAGACACAGCAGCAGCAGCGTGTAGCACCTGCTCCCATTTTCCTCCAGCCGGGTCGGAAACGTCCCATTGAGGAAAAGGATGCAGACACTGTGGTGCAACTCATGACGGAGGATGAGCAGCCCGCCATCAGCTCTGCATCCGAGGCCTCCACCCTCACCACCACCACCACCACCACCCCTGTTCGCAGCAGCCGCCCAGCAGGGTCTGGGGAGGAGGCCAGTTCACCGTCAGTCGCCGACCTCTCATTCAGCACTCTTTTGACCCCAGGCATGATGAGTCAATTGAATGCTGTTGTTGGCGATTTGGAGGAGGAGATGCTGATGGGCACTTTGGGGGAGGAGGGATTGGACAGCAAGACTGTGGCGACAGTCAAGCGTCCCATCCATGCATCAGCAGAGGAGTTTGGGGGGTCATCATCAGAGCAGGACATGTTTCAGGAGGGGCATGATGATGATGACCCGGTGACAGACAGAGACTGGGTGCCAACACATCCAGAGGATGTCGTCCTCAGCAGCTCTGAGGAGGAGGAGGAGGATGCGGTTGTGGGCCTTGCAAGGAGGCGCATCATTGCAAGCATTGGCAGCGTCCCACAGCCTGCTGGTGTCTCAGGCTCAGCAGCAGCAGCAGCAGCATCAGCCAGTACCACCACCAGCCGCACCCAAGACCCCCCCCCCCCCCCAACCACCACAGGGAAACAGGCAGCAGCGCTTCCATGCCGTAGGGGGATGTTTTTGTCACCAATCTGGCGGTTTTTCACCATGCCCACAGTGTACAGCAAGTACGCCACTTGCAACCACTGTCAGCGGAAGTTGAGCAGAGGTGCAGACCCCTTGAAGTTCAGCACCAGCTCGCTGATCAACCACCTTTCTGCGAAACACTTCCACCAGCATGAGGAGTTCCAGAGGCTGAAGGCATCTGGTGCTGGCAGTGGCACCAATCCCATCACTGCACAGCCTTCAGCAGCAGCAGCAGCAACAGCAGCCACCCGCCCTCCTGCTCCTCCAGCAGCACCAGCAGGAGTGCGGAAACGCCCTGCTCCTCCCCCCTCTGCAACTCCTGCCGCCGACACTGAGGCCTGTTCTGGCAGCCAGTCCTCATTGGCCTCCTCTGCTCCGTCTGCTGATTCCCGTGCCAGCAAAAAGGCACGCCAGAGCCTTTTGAGCGAGTCCTTCCAGGGGGTGGTTAGGGCTCTGCCTCCCAGCAGCCGTCGCGTGCGGCAGCTGAACGGCTTGCTGGCACGGGCCATGTGCTCCCAACTCCTGCCGTACACGCTCGTGCAGGAGGGGAGCGACATGCGGGCGCTGCTTGCTTGTGCAGCCCCAGACTGGCAGCTCCCCAGCAGACACTTCTTCGCCCGCAAGGCCATTCCTGCACTGCACCGCTTTGTGATGGCCAATGTGGAGCGAGGGCTGGAGCACGCGGTTGGTGAAAGGGTCCACGTCACCATGGACTCCTGGAGCAGCCGCTTCGGGACAGGCCGCTACCTGTCCTTCACTGTCCACTGGGTCAGCTTGGTGGAAGGGGGTGAGGATGGGAGAGCAGCAGCGGGCACAGCAGCAGCAGCAACACAGTGGGTGGTGCCACCCCGCAGGGTCAGGGGAACTGCAGCGGGTTCCTCCGATCCTCTGCCATCCTCCGCCACACCTGGCCAAACCCCCCGCCTCAGCAGCAGTGTGAAGGCCCGCCACTGCCAAGCGCTGCTGCACTTGGTCAGCCTTGGCAAGACCAAGCTGACGGCAGCCCACGTGTTGGCCAAACTCCAGGAGCAGGAGCGGATTTGGCTGACCCCCAGAGGCCTCAGAGTCGGAGAGGTGGTGTCCGACAATGGGGCCAATCTGGTTGCTGCCATAGACAGGGGAAACCTGACCCACATCCCCTGTCTTGCCCACGTGCTGAACCTGGTGGTGCAGAAGTTCCTGCGCACCTACCAGGGGATGGACGAGCTGCTGGAAACGGCAAGGAACGTTGTGCGTCACTTCCGGCGCTCGGCTGCAGCCTGTGCGAGCCTGGAAGACGTGCAAAAGGAGCTGGATCTGCCACGCCATCGGCTGATCATTGACGTTCCGACTCGCTGGAACTCCACCCTGGCGATGTTGGAGCGTCTGGTTGAACAGAAGCACGCTGTCAACCACTACCTTGCCCTGGCCACTGTTTCCGCAGCTCAGAGAAGGGACAAGACCAGCAACATCCCGTCCATCGTCCCCGATGATGACTGGAGGCACATGCAGCAGGTGTGCTTAGTGCTGGCTCCCTTCCTGCAGGCCACAAACATGGTGAGCAGGGACCATGCTATGGTCTGCGAGTGGGTGCCCCTGGTTTCTCTGCTGAACAGGGCACTCGATGCTTTGCTGGCACAGGGAGCGGCAGCCTTGGACCAGCAGGAGCGGCAAGCAGCTGCACAGTCCACCTCTGAGGGGGAGGAGGAGGAGGACTTGGTGGAGGTCCCTGACCTGGCTGCTGATGAGGGGGATCAGCGCAGTGCAGCTGAGTTGGTGCGGGGGTGGAGAGAGGATGAGGCAGCAGAGGAGGAGGATGAGGAGGACAGCACTGACGTCGATGTGCCAGCAGACGTGGCCCGCCTCTTCCCAATGGCAGCGCACATGCTGACGTGCCTGCGCAGGGACCCCAGGGTGATCCAGATGAAGCAGAGGGAGGACATCTGGATCAGCATGATGTTGGACCCACGCCTCAAGGGGAAGTTGAGCCAGTTCCTGCCGCCTGCAGGAGGAGACCCAGCGCAACAAATAAGGAGCTTGCAGCAGGCCCTTGTTGAGCGCTTGGAGGAAGCCTTCCCCCAGCCTTCCACCCCCACTGTCCAGCAGCCAGCACAGAGGCAGCAGCAGGTGCCTGCATCCAGCAGCAGCAAGCGCCCCACAGACCTGCTGTCTCTCAGCCACGAGCTCTACAGGACTGTAGAGGCTCCGGCAGCAGTGACTAGAGAGGAGATGCATGCAGCAGCATCCTCCTCCGGTCACAGCCAGCGCCTGACCCGCATGGTGGCTGACTACATGGGGTCCTACAGCGGGCTTGACAGCGATGCCCCTGTTGATCCCATGGAGTATTGGGTCAAGCGCATGGAGATCTGGAGCGAGCTGGCGCAGTACGCCCTGGAAGTGCTTTCCTGCCCCCCTTCCAGCGTGCTGTCCGAGCGCTGCTTCAGTGCAGCTGGTGGCGTGGTCACCGAGAAACGCTCACGTCTGTCTCACAAGTCTGTGGACAGACTGACGTTTCTCAAGATGAACCAGGCGTGGGTGGAAGGCGAGTTCCTGGCCCCTGTTGTCGGCGAGAGGGGGACATGAACTGGCTGCCGGAACTTAGTACCATCGTTAATGTGCCTTACCACCCTTTACCACCTCCTGGCTCCTGCTCACTAAGCCAGCCTGGTTCACTTTGACTATTACGTCGCCTGCAGCCACACATTTCACACCTACAGTGGGCTGCTGCTGTGTACTGCCCTTCTGCTGTCTGTCTGTGTTTCCCACTGCCAGGGTACACAGAATTACCGTCTGCTGCCACTCTGCCACCAGCTATTACGTCACAACAATAGCTGCTCACACTGCTCCTCCATTCCTCCTGCTGCTGCTGTCTGTCTGTGTTTCCCACTGCCAGGGTACACAGAATTACCTTCTGCTGCCACTCTGCCACCAGCTATTACGTCAAAACAATAGCTATATTGGTTGTAAAACCAAAACCAAAAAAAACCAATAAAAAAAAAAAAAGGTTTAATTTTTCTGAGGTGCCCGGGTTGAAAACTGTGTTGTCCCAGTTGTGTATTGGACACAATGTGGGCTGCACGACCGCTGTCTGGGACCTCCTGTTGTGTTTATTTACAGCCCTGGTATCACCGCTAGGTACCAGGGCTATTATGTCACGCTGCCTACCTGCTGCCACACTCACACTGCTCCTCCATTCCTCCTGCTGCTGCTGTCTGTCTGTGTTTCCCACTGCCAGGGTACACAGAATTACCGTCTGCTGCCACTCTGCCACCAGCTATTACGTCACAACAATAGCTGCTCACACTGCTCCTCCATTCCTCCTGCTGCTGCTGTCTGTCTGTGTTTCCCACTGCCAGGGTACACAGAATTACCTTCTGCTGCCACTCTGCCACCAGCTATTACGTCAAAACAATAGCTATATTGGTTGTAAAACCAAAACCAAAAAAAACCAATAAAAAAAAAAAAAGGTTTAATTTTTCTGAGGTGCCCGGGTTGAAAACTGTGTTGTCCCAGTTGTGTATTGGACACAATGTGGGCTGCACGACCGCTGTCTGGGACCTCCTGTTGTGTTTATTTACAGCCCTGGTATCACCGCTAGGTACCAGGGCTATTATGTCACGCTGCCTACCTGCTGCCACACTCACACTGCTCCTCCATTCCTCCTGCTGCTGCTGTCTGTCTGTGTTTCCCACTGCCAGGGTACACAGAATTACCGTCTGCTGCCACTCTGCCACCAGCTATTACGTCACAACAATAGCTGCTCACACTGCTCCTCCATTCCTCCTGCTGCTGCTGTCTGTCTGTGTTTCCCACTGCCAGGGTACACAGAATTACCTTCTGCTGCCACTCTGCCACCAGCTATTACGTCAAAACAATAGCTATATTGGTTGTAAAACCAAAACCAAAAAAAACCAATAAAAAAAAAAAAAGGTTTAATTTTTCTGAGGTGCCCGGGTTGAAAACTGTGTTGTCCCAGTTGTGTATTGGACACAATGTGGGCTGCACGACCGCTGTCTGGGACCTCCTGTTGTGTTTATTTACAGCCCTGGTATCACCGCTAGGTACCAGGGCTATTATGTCACGCTGCCTACCTGCTGCCACACTCACACTGCTCCTCCATTCCTCCTGCTGCTGCTGTCTGTCTGTGTTTCCCACTGCCAGGGTACACAGAATTACCGTCTGCTGCCACTCTGCCACCAGCTATTACGTCACAACAATAGCTGCTCACACTGCTCCTCCATTCCTCCTGCTGCTGCTGTCTGTCTGTGTTTCCCACTGCCAGGGTACACAGAATTACCTTCTGCTGCCACTCTGCCACCAGCTATTACGTCAAAACAATAGCTATATTGGTTGTAAAACCAAAACCAAAAAAAACCAATAAAAAAAAAAAAAGGTTTAATTTTTCTGAGGTGCCCGGGTTGAAAACTGTGTTGTCCCAGTTGTGTATTGGACACAATGTGGGCTGCACGACCGCTGTCTGGGACCTCCTGTTGTGTTTATTTACAGCCCTGGTATCACCGCTAGGTACCAGGGCTATTATGTCACGCTGCCTACCTGCTGCCACACTCACACTGCTCCTCCATTCCTCCTGCTGCTGCTGTCTGTCTGTGTTTCCCACTGCCAGGGTACACAGAATTACCGTCTGCTGCCACTCTGCCACCAGCTATTACGTCACAACAATAGCTGCTCACACTGCTCCTCCATTCCTCCTGCTGCTGCTGTCTGTCTGTGTTTCCCACTGCCAGGGTACACAGAATTACCTTCTGCTGCCACTCTGCCACCAGCTATTACGTCAAAACAATAGCTATATTGGTTGTAAAACCAAAACCAAAAAAAACCAATAAAAAAAAAAAAAGGTTTAATTTTTCTGAGGTGCCCGGGTTGAAAACTGTGTTGTCCCAGTTGTGTATTGGACACAATGTGGGCTGCACGACCGCTGTCTGGGACCTCCTGTTGTGTTTATTTACAGCCCTGGTATCACCGCTAGGTACCAGGGCTATTATGTCACGGCGAGCTGCCTGCCTCATTGACTGCCTGCTGCCACACACTCATCCTCCTCCTCCTGCTGCTGAATTTACCTCCTGCTGTCTTTGTGTTTCCACTGCCAGGGAGCACATACAATGGCGCTTCCAACATGCGTGCGCCCACCAGCTATTTGTTACGCTCAAAAATAGCTGCATTTCTTTAAAAAAAAATTTGAAAAGAGAAATACGTGAAGAAGAAGAAGAAGACGATATTGAAAAAGAAGGAGAAGGAGAAGATGAAGAAGAAGATGAAGAAGAAGATGAAGAAGAAGAAGATGAAGATGAAGAAGATGAAGATGAAGAAGAAGAAGAAGATGAAGAAGAAGAAGATGAAGAAGAAGATGAAGAAGATGAAGATGAAGAAGAAGAAGAAGATGATGAAGAAGATGAAGAAGAAGAAGAAGAAGATGAAGAAGAAGAAGATGAAGAAGAAGAAGATGAAGAAGAAGATGAAGAAGATGAAGAAGAAGATGAAGAAGATGAAGATGAAGAAGAAGAAGAAGATGATGAAGAAGATGAAGAAGAAGAAGAAGAAGATGAAGAAGATGAAGAAGAAGAAGAAGAAGATGAAGAAGAAGAAGAAGAAGATGAAGAAGATGAAGAAGATGAAGAAGATGAAGAAGAAGATGAAGATGAAGAAGATGAAGATGAAGAAGATGAAGATGAAGAAGATGAAGAAGATGAAGAAGAAGAAGAAGATGAAGAAGAAGAAGAAGAAGATGAAGAAGAAGATGAAGAAGATGAAGATGAAGAAGAAGAAGAAGATGATGAAGAAGAAGAAGAAGAAGAAGAAGAAGATCTAGAAGAAGATTAAGAAAGATAAAGAAGAAGAAGAACAAGTATATACAGTAACACTACACTACTGAACCAAATTAAGGACACAACTTCTCTTTCCACATTTTTTTTTAAAGGAACATCCCCACATAATCACTTGCTGTTGTTACTTGGAAAAAAAGATGTTTCTTGCATCATTCACCCTCAAAACAAGTGTTGGAAGCTATTTTGGGCCAATTCGAATAGTCAGCTCGAATAGTGAGCTCGAATACCGACTCGAATAGTGAGCTCGAAGTCCGAGGTCGAATCGAATAGTAAAAAATATTCGACTCGAATATTCGACTGACCTCGAATAATTTACTATTCGAATTCGACCAAATTCGAATTTTTAAAAGGGGTATTTGAGCACCACTGATGAGTGCACGCAGTGTAATATACCACTCCGTGCACTCCTGTTAACTGCACCTGTGTGACTGCACATTGTATTAGTCAAGTAAGTGCATACCTTTCACTTCATCCCCCCGATATGGACAAAACAGACAAAACAGGTAGAGGCAGAGGTAGAGGCAGAGGTAGAGGCAGACCCAGAGGAAGGCCACCTGGCAGGTCTGTGAGGCAGGTCTGTGTCATTCAGCTACCTCATTATTTTTTACAACCAGATGAAGGAGCTAAGCAAGTTACACCACCTCATATGTCTGAGTTAGGCGACACTATGGACGTAACGCGTGCGGAGGGGAAGATTGAAGTACCTGCTGTTGGTGCAGTTTTGCTGGTGTCTGAGGCAAGCAAAGCTGGGCAGGATGATTATGATGATGACGATGGTACGGATCCCACGTATGTTCCCAATAGAGGAGATGAACAGGGGGACAGTTCAGAGGGGGAGTCAGAGAGGAGTAGGAGGAGACTAGTTCCTGAAAGAAGCAGGGGGAGCTCGTCCTCAGATACAGCTGGTGGCATTGTCCGGCGCCATGTATCGCCACCTATGTACAGCCAGCCAACATGCCCTTCAATGTCAGCTGCTGATGCCACCATAGTGCCATCACCCCAGGGGGGCTCAGCGGTTTGGAAATTTTTTAAAGGTGTCTGCCTCAGATCGGAGCAATGCCATCTGTTCTCTCTGCCTCCAAAAATTGAGCCGTGGAAAGGCCAACACCCACGTAGGGACAAGTGCCTTATGGGATGGGAAGAGCACCTGAGCAAAAGCAGCACACAAAAGAAAAGCCACCCTCCTTCTACTCTTCCTCCTTCAGGTGCATCATCTTCAGCCGCTTTCTCCCTTTCACCTTCACAGCCACCTCCTCCACTCCACCTCTGACCTTGAGCGGTTCCTGCTCCTCTGCCCACAGCAGCCAGGTGTCTGTAAAGGAAATCTTTGAGCGAAAGAAGCCAATTTCTGCCAGTCACCCCCTTGCCCGACATCTGACAGCTGGCTTGGCGGAACTGTTAGCTTGCCAGCTGTTACCATACCAGCTGGTGGACTCTGAGGCCTTCCGTAAATTTGTGGCCATTGGGACACCGCAGTGGAAGATGCCAGGCCACAATTATTTCTCTAAAAAGGTGATACCCAAACTGTACCGTGAAGTTGAGAGGCAAGTGGTGTCATCTCTGGCACACAGCGTTGGGTCAAGGGTCCACCTGACCACGGATGCCTGGTCTGCCAAGCATGGTCAGGGCAGGTACATTACTTGATATAGTGAGCACTGAGGCTAGTTACAAAATTACAAAATGTATTGGTTAAATTAAAGAAAGCTGCAAACAACAAACTTCATTCACACATTCCCCCTTAAAAACAGATCCTGGCCATGGATCTAAAGTCCCAGCGTGGCTGTCATGGCTATATAAGGATCCAACCACGCTGGTGACGTCATGTCTGAGGAAGTCACGGGATAGTGACGAAACGCGTCACGTGAGGGGGCGTAACCCGGAAGCCGTATCGCACCAGCGCCGCACCAGCGTTCCCCGTGCCTCCGCCACTCTTCCTCCTCCTCTGCCGCATGCACCAATACGGTCTTGGCCGCATCATTGGATCTAACGGCCAGCCCCAGCAACAAGGCTACATCGCACAAAGAGAGGCCTGGTTCCTCTGGTCCAAAAGATGCACGCATCATAGCCACCCTGGGGCCACGTGAGTTTTCTCTTTTGGGGCTTCAGAAAAAAGCCCCATGCACATGAAGGACTGGAGGTTAGACATTAGTCTATTATGTCTGTAATGAGGGCGTATATGCTAACTACATAGAGGCGTGCTGCTTCAATGTTACAGCACACGGGTTGAGCATCAATAGAGGCTGGTGCAGAAGAATCTGCTTCTTAGCTATCTGCTTCTGGGATTTACCTACCTACCTGGCTAGCTGCTTTTTGGGGCCCGAAGAATTTGTATTTGACATGTCAGTTTTGCTCTTTTTGATAGGAGTGCACTCCTGGTGGAACTGCGGGTCACCTCATTAGATCCATGGCCAGGATCTGTTTTTAAGGGGGAATGTGTGAATGAAGTTTGTTGTTTGCAGCTTTCTTTAATTTAACCAATAAATTTTGTAATTTTGTAACTAGCCTCAGTGCTCCCTATATCAATTTTCCTTTTTTTTGTATCTATATCCTTTATAGGTGAGACAGGCTGCACAAAAAGGGTTGATATCCCGTACCTTTCTTTTTGTTCCAGGTACATTACTTACACAGCCCATTGGGTCAACCTGGTGACTGATGGCAAGCAGGGAGTACGTGGCTGTGCAGTGGACCAACTTGCGACACCTCCACGGCTTGCAGACAGGCCTCCTGCCACCTCCTCTCCTCCTGCTACATCTTCTTCGCTGTCGTCATCCTCCTCCTCCTTGGCTGAGTGTCAGTTCAACTCTACTGGTGCTGCGATCTCCTCTCCAGCTACACAGCCCCAGCTCCCCAGGGCCTATGTTGCATGTCAGGTACAACAGTATCACGCCATCTTAGACATGTCTTGCCTCAAAGCGGAGAGTCACACTGGACCAGCTCTCCTGGCTGCTCTTAACAAACAGGTGGATCAGTGGCTGACCCCGCACCAGCTGGAGATCGGCGACGTGGTGTGTGACAATGGCAGCAATCTCATTTACGTGTTGAATTTGGGAAAGCTGACACGTACCCTGCATGGCACGTGCTGAATCTAGTCATTCAAAGATTTGTGTCAAAGTACCCAGACTTAGAGGACATCCTGAAGCAGGCCAGGAAGTTGTGTGGGCATTTCAGGTGGTCTTAGACGGCCATGGTACACTTTGTTGAGATTCAGTGGAGAAACAAGTTGCCAGTGAGAAACCTCATTTGCGATAGCCCGACTCGCTGCAATTTGACCCTCCTTATGTTCTCTCGCCTGCTAGAACAGGAGAAAGCCGTCACCCAGTAGCTCTACAATTTCAGTAAAAGGACACAATCTGGGGAGATAGGGATGTTCTGGCCCAACAACTGGACACTCATGCGAAATGCAGGCAGGTTCATGCAGTCGTTTGAGGAGGTGACCAACCTGGTGAGTCGCAGTGAAGGCACCATCAGCGACTTGATCCTGTACGCTTACTTCCTGGAGCGTGCCGTGCATAGAGTGGTGGATCAAGCTGTGGAGGAGCGTGAAGAGGAACAGTTACGGGAGGGAACAGTTGTGGGAGCAATTTTCAGCAGAACCAGATGTCTCCTCAACACCTGCGGCAGCACAGACACAGAGGGGGGAGGAGGAGAAAGAGTTGTGTGGGGAAGAGGAGTCAGACTCTGATGATGAGGAAGGTGTTTTTTTTTTTTTGGAGGAGGCGGCGGTGGCAGAAGAACAACCGCAGCAGGCGTCGCAGGGGGCTTGGGGCTTGTGCTGCTCAACATTCCCGTGGTATTGTTCGTGGCTGGGGGGAGGAGGAGGACTTACCGGACGTCACCAAGGAAGAGCAAGAGGAGATGGATAGTACGTCTGCATCCAACTTTGTGCAGATAGCGTCTTTCATGCTGTCCAGCCTGTTGAGGGACCCCTGTATAAAAAAACTCAAGGGGAATGAGCTGTACTGGGTGGCCACACTACGAGACCCTCGGTATAAGCACAAAGTGGCAGAGATGTTACCAACTCACCAGAAGCCAGAGAGGATGCAGCACTTGCTGAACAAGCTGGCAAGTGGCAACTATGCTTTACATTGCATTTAAGGGTGATGTCACAGCACAACAGAATAAAGGTACCACTGCCAGTAATCCTTCTCCCATGTCCACGCAGGCAAGGACAGGATGCTCTAGCGATCTCATGGTGATGTCGGACATGCGGACATTCTTTAGTCCAACGCCTCACCTTAGCGCTTCCGGATCCACCTTCCACCAACGCCTGGATCGGCAGGTAGCCGGCTACCTGGCCTTAAGTGTGGATGTAGACACTGTGAGCAGCGATGAACCCTTGGACTACCGGGTGTGCAGGCTTGACCTGTGGCCAGAGCTGTCCCAATTTGCCATCCAACTTCTGTCTTGCCCTGCCTCAAGCGTGCTATCAGAAAGGACCTTCAGCGCAGCTGGAGGCATTGTCACTGAGAAGAGAAGTCACCTAAGTCACAAAAGTGTTCAGTACCTGACCTTTATCAAAATGAATGAGGCATGGATCCCAGAGGCCTACTGCCCGCCCCAGGACTAAGTCAGTCCCCACACACAGCATCTCTGCCTGCACGCCGTGTGACTGCCTGCCCCAAGACTAAGTCGCTTCCCACACAGCACCTCTGCCCGCAGGCTGCTTGACTGCCTTCTCCGCCACCACCAACAGGGTCCAGGACTCCAGGTGGAGTCCTGAATTTTTAAGGCCACTATAATACTTTTTCTGGTGCGTGTACATGCCTGCCTAATTTTTCTGGCTGCACTGCAGCTGCAACAACAAAACAAAAAGGCATGTACATGTGCCAATTACCATTCGTGATCATTACCTTGCCGCGGTGAAGGGGCTTGCATATCACAATAAAGCAATGACCGCCGGCTACATGAGTGTCTCAAGGGGGGGCACACCCAAGATAATAAGGTCATTGCGGTATTGTGGTAAGACCAAATTTGATCAGGTGGACAGTCCCTGTTCTGTCATTCAGCTACCTCAGCCCGGCGACCACATGGGCTTGAAAACCGCCACGCCCTGCACTCTGGCCATGGTGCGCACCAGTCCAGCACGGCCGTCACTACACAAACAGCTGTTTGCGGTGCGTTACACGGTGAGTTTGGTGTGTCAGTGTGAAGCAGTACTCTAATTACACTCCCTGATTGATGTATACACATGCAAGAGGTTTAAAGCACTTTAGGCCTGCAATTTAGCATTCAGTGTGATTTCAGCCCTTAAAACGCTGCTTTGCGTCAAATCCAGGTTTTTCTCCGGGATTTTTGGTGTCTATCCCACTCCGCCATGCCCCTTCCAGGTGTTAGATCCCTTAAAACATCTTTTCCATCAGTTTTGTGGCCAGCATAAGTGTTTCAAAGTTTGCCTCCCCATTGAAGTCTATTGCAGTTCGCGAAAGTTCGTGCGAACTGAACTTTTGCGGAAGTTCGCGAACCTGTTTCGCGAACCGAAAATCGGAGGTTCGTGCCATCTCTAACCAGGGGCTTCCTCCCGCCCCATAAACACGTCTAAGTCCCACACCATCCTCCCGCGATCTACCGTTCAGCTGCGGTGTGCTCCGTTACCATCCTCAGTCAATTCCAGTCAGGGTCTACCGCGCAAGCGCAGACCTCCCACGCATGCGCAGTAGACCCGGACTGACGTCACTGAGGCAGGTAACAGAGCTCACTGTGGCTAAACGGCAGACCGCGGGAGGACGACGTGGGACCTAGACGTGCTTATGGGGCGGGAGGGATACCCGGGTAAGTATCAAAGCTGCACTTTTCTTGGTCTCTGAGCCTCTTTAAGGGGAAACCTGTAATGAGAAAAATATGGAGGCTGCCATATTTATTTCCTTTTAAACAATACCAGTTGGCTAGCAGTCCTGCTGATCTTTCATGCATCAGTAATATCTGAATCACACACCCAAAACGAGCACGTGGCTAATCTTGACAGATTTTTTTTGTCAGAAATATCTGACTGGCATGCTTGTTTAGGGGTCTATAGCTAAAAGCATTAGAAGCAGAGGATCAGCAGGACAGCCAGGCAATGTACATTGTTTAAAATGAAATATGGCAGCCTCCATACCCTTCTTTCTTCAGGTTCCTTTTACTGCTGGGCTGTGTTCCTGATCTCACTTTACTTCCGTCTCAGACTGAAGTTTAGAATTTGTTATAATTCCTGATTTCTATAAACAAAGGGCTGCATTACATCAGGCAAGAGAAAAATAATGACACATGGACATAATGGTTTTATCAGAGCCACAAAAACGGTTACATGGTGTGGTAAGTAAACTGATCCGACAACTATGGAAAATTGTAGCTCTGCACATCACCAAGAATTACATCAAATTTACGTACTGAACAATTTTACCTCTTAAAAATCCCTGACATGTACTTGCTGGTATTAGCGAGAAAGAGACACATTTTTTGGTTTAAAAGTGTACCTGAATGCAGTATTATTATTATTATGTTTTTTAATGAAAGGTGTTTATATCTTCTCCTCTGAGCCAGAATTACATATACTCCTTTATTTTGTGCCATCACTTCCTGTCTTGTCGAGTCTCACTCACTTGGTAGCTGTAGCACTGTCCCCTCCCTTCCCTTTTAAATATCATCTTAGAGAGGCTTATGCTAGGTACACGATGCAATTTTCTGACAGATTTACTATCAGTTCGAGTATTTCCAACATGTCCAATCTGATTTCCGATGGATTTTCCGATCGTTTTTCCATTACTATATTACTAGGTACACACGACGCAATTTTCCGGCAGATTTACGTGCCAGATCGATTTCCAACATGTCCAATCTAGTGTTGGGCGAACAGTGTTCGCCACTGTTCGGGTTCTGCAGAACATCACCCTGTTCGGGTGATGTTCGAGTTCGGCCGAACACCTGACGGTGCTCGGCCAAACCGTTCGGCCATATGGCCGAACTAAGAGCGCATGGCCGAACGTTCCCCGAACGTTCGGCTAGCGCTGTGATTGGCCGAACGGGTCACGTGGTTCGGACCCGAACGCGCTCTGATTGGCCGAACGGTCACGTGGTTCGGGTAAATAAATACCCGAACCACGTCATATCTCCGCCATTTGTCTGTGGGTTTAGCTTTGGGTAGGCAGGCAGGGTAGTTCGCGCTCCAGCCACGCTAGCCAGGGTCCCCCCTGTCATTGTGTCACTGCTGGGAACAGTAGTACACCGCTTGCTCAGCCACACTATATAGCATTCTGTTTACTGCCACTCTGTGTACCTCGCTCAGCCACACTATATAGCATTCTGTTTACTGCCACTCTGTGTCTGCTGGGAATAGTAGTACACCGCTTGCTCAGCCACACTATATAGCATTCTGTTTACTGCCACTCTGTGTACCTCGCTCAGCCACACTATATAGCATTCTGTTTACTGCCACTCTGTGTCTGCTGGGAATAGTGGTACACCGCTCGCTCAGCCACACTATATAGCATTCTGTTCACTGTTCTGTGTCTGCTTGGAATAGTGGTACACCGCTCGCTCAGCCACACTATATAGCATTCTGTTTACTGTTCTGTGTCTGCTGGGAATAGTGGTACACCGCTCGCTCAGCCACACTATATAGCATTCTGTTTACTGTTCTGTGTCTGCTGGGAATAGTGGTACACCGCTCGCTCAGCCACACTATATAGCATTCTGTGCACTGTTCTGTGTCTGCTGGGAATAGTGGTACACCGCTCGCTCAGCCACACTATATAGCATTCTGTTCACTGTTCTGTGTCTGCTGGGAATAGTGGTACACCGCTCGCTCAGCCACACTATATAGCATTCTGTTTACTGTTCTGTGTCTGCTGGGAATAGTGGTACACCGCTCGCTCATCCACACTATATAGCATTCTGTTCACTGTTCTGTGTCTGCTGGGAATAGTGGTACACCGCCCGCTCAGCCACACTATATAGCATTCTGTTCACTGTTCTGTGTCTGCTGGGAATAGTGGTACACCGCTCGCTCAGCCACACTATATAGCATTCTGTTCACTGTTCTGTGTCTGCTGGGAACAGTAGTACACCGCTCGCTCAGCCAGAGTATATAGCATTGTGTTTACTGCCACTCTGTGTACACCGCTCAGCCAGACTATATACCATTGTTTACTGACACTCTGTGTACACCGCTCAGCCAGACTATATACCATTGTTTACTGACACTCTGTGTACACCGCTCAGCCAGACTATATACCATTGTTTACTGCCACTCTGATTCTGCTGGGAACAGTAGTACACCGCTCGCTCAGCCAGACTATATAGCATTGTGTTTACTGCCACTCTGTGTACACCGCTCAGCCAGACTATATACCATTGTTTACTGACACTCTGTGTACACCGCTCAGCCAGACTATATACCATTGTTTACTGAAACTCTGTGTACACCGCTCAGCCAGACTATATACCATTGTTTACTGCCACTCTGATTCTGCTGGGAACAGTAGTACACCGCTCGCTCAGCCAGACTATATACCATTGTTTACTGACACTATATAGCAGACTATATAGCATTGTGTGTACACCGCTCAGCCAGACTATATACCATTGTTTACTGACACTCTGTGTACACCGCTCAGCCAGACTATATACCATTGTTTACTGCCACTCTGATTCTGCTGGGAACAGTAGTACACCGCTCGCTCAGCCAGACTATATACCATTGTTTACTGACACTCTGTGTACACCGCTCAGCCAGACTATATACCATTGTTTACTGCCACTCTGATTCTGCTGGGAACAGTAGTACACCGCTCGCTCAGCCAGACTATATACCATTGTTTACTGACACTCTGTGTACACCGCTCAGCCAGACTATATACCATTGTTTACTGCCACTCTGATTCTGCTGGGAACAGTAGTACACCGCTCGCTCAGCCAGACTATATAGCATTGTGTTTACTGCCACTCTGTGTACACCGCTCAGCCACACTATATAGCATTGCGTACTCTGCCAGTCAGTGTGTATATTGCTGGGATCAGTAATACTCCACTCACCGTCAACCACTATATGAGCTCAACATGAGTTCCCCAGAGACCTCCGCTGTGAGCAGCACTCCCAACAACAGCAACAGCCAACGCCCCACGCAAGCTATAACATCCACCCCAGCAGCCAGTGGTCAGCAGCAGCCCTCCCCGGAGGAGAACGTTGTGTCCATCAGTCCGTCGCCAGAGCGATTAATGAGGGCTGCCATTGAGGAGATGATGGGGCCTGATGTGGAGGAGGAGGTCTGGCTCAGGCCAGCATCCCAAGTTAATGTTGAGGACGATGAGGGGTCTGTGTCTGGGGATGTTGGGGTGGCAGAGGTGGTGGGTGGGTCAGACTCAGGAGAAGAGTTGTATGATGAGGATGATGATCGGGACCATCTGTATGTGCCTCAGAGTCCGACCCCGGAAAACATGTTGTATCGTGTGTTTAGGTACTAAAATCTGCGTTCCCTCCCTCCCAGTAGTGTTGGGCGAACAGTGTTTGCCACTGTTCGGGTTCTGCAGAACATCACCCTGTTCGGGGTGACTATATAGCAGACTATATAGCATTGTGTTTAATGCCACTCTGTGTACACGGCTCAGCCACACTATATAGCATTGTGTTTACTTCCACTCTGTGTCTGCTGGGAACAGTAGTACACCGCTCACCCGCCACTGTATAGCATTGTGCTCTGTGTCACTGCTGACAATAGTGGTACACCGCTCACCCACCACTGTATAGCATTTCTGTACTGCCACTGTACTGCTGCCAGTCAGCGTGTACTTTAAGGATAAGTGAAATGAGGAAGAAATCCGGTGAAAGAGGGAGGGGCAAGGGAAGAGGTGTTTCCCCTGACGGTTCACGTACAGGCCACAGGGGAGCACCCAAGAAAACCCACTCAATACTGCCCATGTTGTCCAGGACAACAACCCTCACAGATCCAAAAGAACAGGACCAGATAATTACTTGGATGACCTCTCAAGCGTCCAGCAGTGGGTTAAGCAGCACCAGCACATCACGCACGAGGTCCGAGTCCTCAGCCAGTTAAAGTCTGGGCTTTCTTTGAAGACTGCACTGAGGATGTTACCATGGCGATTTGCAAGGTGTGCAAGACCCGCCTGAGCAGGGGGAAAAGTATTAACAACCTCTCCACCACCAGCATGAGCCGCCACATTCTATCCAAACATCCCACTCTGTGGGCAAACGCGGCAGGACAGGGTACCACCAGCAACACTGCCTCCCTTGGGTTCACCAGACTCACCACCAGACCCGCCTCAGCAGCAGCAGTAGCCCAGCCATTGCGTGGTTCACAACATTCACAAACATCAGACGATGCTGACACTGTCACTTTCCGGACTAGTGCTCTTGAGGTCTCCCAGTGTTCATCAAACACAACAACCAACAGCCCTTCGGTGTGCAGCGCTACGGTTGAGTTGTCTGTCTCTGAGATGTTTGAGCACAAGAGGAAATTGCCAGCAAATGACCCCCGGGCCGTGGCAGTAACAGCCAGCCAGCATAGCCAAGCTTCTGGCCTGCGAAATGCTGCCATATCGAGTGGTGGAGACAAACAGCTTCAAGGGCATGATGTCAGTGGCCATCCCACGTTACGTTGTTCCCAGCCGCTACCACTTTGCGCGCTCTGCAGTGCCTGAGTTGCATGAGCACGTGGTCAGCTAAATAACCCGAAGCTTGAAGAATGCCGTTGCCTGCAAGGTTCACCTCACCACTGACACCTGGACGAGTGCGTTCGGCCAGGGTCGATACATCTCCCTTACCGCGCACTGGGTGAACCTTGTGGAGCCTGGCAGCGATTCCTCACCTGCTACGGCGCGGGTGTTGCCCACGCCGCAAACAGCTGGATAACAACAGCAGCACCTACCTCTCTGACTCCTTCTCCTCCAACGCATCTCAAAGCTGTACCTCATCCGGAAATGCTAACCCAGCACCAGCAGCAGTAGGATCGTGGAAGCAGTGCAGCACAGCTGTTGGCATGCGTCAGCAAGCGTTGCTGAAGCTGATCTGCCTTGGGGATAAGCAGCACACAGGGGAGGAAATTTGGAGGGGAATAAAGGAACAGACGGATTTGTGGCTGGCACCGCTGGACCTGAAACCGGGCATGAAGCTAGACACCTGGCACGAACTGGCAATGTACGCAATAGAGGTGCTGGCTTGCCCGGCAGCCAGCGTTATGTCGGAACGCTGTTTCAGTGCTGCCGGAGGCATCATCACAGATCGGCGTATCCGCCTCTCCACAGAAAATGCAGACCGTCTGACTCAAATTAAAATGAATCAATCCTGGATTGGAAACGACTACGCAACACTCCTGGACCCCAACCAAGTAACATGACCGATGAACATCTGGGATGGTTTAGCGTTTCCGGTCCCTGTTTATTGAACCTCTCATCTGTATTACATTTATGACTGCATGGCGGCAAAAAGCATTGCTGCTATATCCGCACGCTTTTTGTCCTCATGCAAGGCCTGGGTTGTTGTGTCTCACAAAGCGTGGCCTTCTCCTCCTGCGCCTCCTCCTGTTCCATCACGTGTGCTGCTGCTGCTGCTGCTGCTGCTGCTGCTGGGTTACCGTTGCCGGTCCCTGTTTATGGAACCTCTTATCTTTATTACATTTATGACTACATGGCGGTACAAAGCATGCTATCCGCACGCTTTTTGTCCTCATGCAAGGCCTGGGTTGTTGTGTCTCACAAAGCGTGGCCTTCTCCTCCTGCGCCTCCTCCTGTTCCATCACGTGTGCTGCTGCTGCTGCTGCTGCTGCTGGGTTACCGTTGCCGCGTGGTCCCTGTTTATGGAACCTCTTATCTTTATTACATTTATGACTACATGGCGGTACAAAGCATGCTATCCGCACGCTTTTTGTCCTCATGCAAGGCCTGGGTTGTTGTGTCTCACAAAGCGTGGCCTTCTCCTCCTGCGCCTCCTCCTGTTCCATCACGTGTGCTGCTGCTGCTGCTGCTGGGTTACCGTTGCCGCGTGGTCCCTGTTTATGGAACCTCTTATCTTTATTACATTTATGACTACATGGCGGTACAAAGCATGCTATCCGCACGCTTTTTGTCCTCATGCAAGGCCTGGGTTGTTGTGTCTCACAAAGCGTGGCCTTCTCCTCCTGCGCCTCCTCCTGTTCCATCACGTGTGCTGCTGCTGCTGCTGCTGCTGGGTTAGCGTTGCCGCGTGGTCCCTGTTTATTGAACCTCTTATCTTTATTACATTTATGACTACATGGCGGTACAAAGCATGCTATCCGCACGCTTTTTGTCCTCATGCAAGGCCTGGGTTGTTGTGTCTCACAAAGCGTGGCCTTCTCCTCCTGCGCCTCCTCCTGTTCCATCACGTGTGCTGCTGCTGGGTTAGCGTTGCCGCGTGGTCCCTGTTTATTGAACCACTTATCTTTATTACATTTATGACTGCATGGTGGTACAAAGCATGCTATCCGCACGCTTCTTGTCCTCATGCAAGGCCTGGGTTGTTGTGTCTCAAAGCGTGGCCTTCTCCTCCTGCGCCACCCTCCTCCTGTTCCATCACGTGTGCTGCTGCTGGGTTAGCATTACCGGTCCCTTTTCCTGGAACCTCTTATATGTATTACATTTATGACTGCATGCCGACAAAAAGCATGTTACCTGTGCAAAGAAAACAGACATTTCCCGCATTTAAAAGACAGTTTTCCCTTTGAAACTTTAAAATCGATTTTCTCAAAAACTATAAGCTCTTTTTGCTAAATTTTTTTTTCCTCTTGTACCCACTCCCAAGGTGCACATACCCTGTAAATTTGGGGTATGTAGCATGTAAGGAGGCTTTACAAACCACAAAAGTTCGGGTCCCCATTGACTTCCATTATGTTCGGAGTTCGGGTCGAACACCCGAACATCGCGGCCATGTTCGGCCTGTTCGGCCCGAACCCGAACATCTAGATGTTCGCCCAACACTAGTCCAATCTGAATTTTGATCGATTTTCCGATCTTCTATTGATTTCATAGAACTGAATGAAAACCGATCAAAAAAACTATTAAAAAACGATTGTAAATTTCGAAAAATCGATTGAAATTCAGATCGGAAATAATCGATCTGCCGGGTAAATCTGACAGAAAATTGTATGGTGTGTACCTAGCATAAGGCTAGGAAAGCAAGCTAGATGACACTGGCTGAAGTGGCCGCTATGAACAGAATCTTCAAAGCATACCCGAGGTGACATGTTGCATGATGAGATAGATATGTGTATGTACAGTGCCTACCACACAAATAACTATGCTGTGTTCCTTTTTTTCTTTCTCTGCCAGAAAGAGTTAAACATCAGGTATGTAAGTGGCAGATCCTGCCTGAGTTAGGACTGGGTCAGACTACAGTGTGACCCTCACTGATACGAAATTACAACTATAAAACACTTTCCTACCAGAAAATGGCTTCTGAGAGCAGGAAAGAGATAAAAATGGTCAATAGTTCATACATTTTAGCTCTGGCTCATACATTGAGCAAAAACAATAAACAGTAAAAACTTAAAAAGCAGATTTAAATAAAAAATAAAACTGGAATATCTTAAAAAGTCATTTTTAGGAGAAGGAGGATAGATACAATTGTTTATTTCATCAGTTTCTTTTCACTTCGGGTGTCCTTTAAGTCTTATGAAAATTCCCCTTTGGGCCCGTTTCCATTACAATCGGTGCAATGCGGCTACATGGTCGCGCATTGCACAGCAGCTGCACTGTAACCAATGCACGGCAATGGAACAGTTTCTATTGGGTGCTGGTTTTGCGTAGTGGTGCAATCCAAGAATCTGCAGCATGCTGCGGATTCTCACATGGCATCCCCCCACCGTCTCCTCAAATACACTTCCTCATCAGGAGATGGGGAAGTGACGCAAATGGGAGCAGAAGTGATGCATAGCCGCATCGGCTCCCATTTGCAAGTGAAAACGGGCCCTTATTACTGCCTTGTGTAGAGATTTAATTGTACTAGAGGTGACATCAGGGCAATTGTTCCTTCTCAAAATACAGTGAGTGAGAGCGCATTTTTAAAAATGTTATAGATTATTAATATTATTATAGATACAGGTCTGTATCATGCATGTGAAATAAACTTCAAGTTTTTAAAAATTGCAAAAAAAGCCCTTATGTGCAGTTAATCATTTAAGATACAGTATAATTTCATTATAGTAAACCCTGATCTAGTAAACATTCAGGTATAGTAAACTAAATGTCCAGGTCCTGGCCAGGCACCATTATAAGAATATGGGATTAACGCCTGGAATAGTGAACCCTGATATAATATAACGTCTGTTATAGTAAAGCAGTTTTTTTGCCCCTGCAGTGGGCGTGCTGGCAGCCATTTGTAGCCTGCTCGGTATGTGCATACTTCTCTGGGCCTACAGGGATTACCCTCCAAGAGCACCAACCAGTGAGACCTGTGTTTCCTGTGTAAGCTGCTGCCTGATCACTGAAGGCATTACCTGTCATCTGTGACTTACTTGTGCATGGCTGCAATGCTACAGTATCATCCAGGCTGCAGAAAAATGTGGACAGAGGAATGCACTATCAGTACTGTATCAGCATTAACTGGTGAGACCTATGCTTCCTGTGCAAGCTGTTGCATGATTATTGCATGCAAATCCCTGTATATTGAGCACTGTGCATTTTGATCTAGCTTAACTACTTCACCTCCAAGGGTTTTTCCCCTTAAAAAACCTGAGGAATTTTCACCTGTCAGTGCTCCTACTATTCATTCGCCTATAACTTTATTACTACTTATCACAACAAAACATCCTATGTCTTGGTTTTTTTTGGCACCAACTAGGCTTTCTTTGGGGGGTACTTTTTGCTAAGAATTATTTTATTATAACTGCTTTTTAACGAAAATAAGAAATATAAGGAAAAAAATATATTATTTCTCAGTTTTCGGCCATTATAGTTTTAAAATAATACATGCTACCATAATTAAGACTCACATTTTATTTGCCCATTTGTCATGGTTATTGCAACATTAACATTTTTTCCCTAGTATAATGTATGGCACAAATATTTTATTTGGAAATAATGGTGCATTTTTTCAGTTTTGCGTCCATCACGAATTACATGCCCATAATTTCTTCTTGACATACAGATTGACATACAAAAAGTTCAGTCCCTAAGGTAACTATTTATGTATTTTTTTAATTTTATATTTTTTAATTTTCTTTTTTACAAAAATGTTTTGGGGGTAACTATTCAGGAGTGGTGTAAGGGGTTAATTTTAAAGAGAATCTGTATTGTTAAAATCGCACAAAAGTAAACATACCAGTGTGTTAGGGGACATCTCCTATTACCCTCTGTCACAATTTCGCCGCTCCCCGCCGCATTAAAAGTAGTCAAAAACAGTTTTAAAAAGTTTGTTTATAAACAAACAAAATGGCCACCAAAACAGGAAGTAGATTGATGTACAATATGTCCACACATAGAAAATACATCCATACACAAGCAGGCTGTATACAGCTTTCTTTTTGAATCTCAAAAGATCATTTGTTTGTTTACCTTCTGTCCCCTTCTTCTCTCATGCACTGAACATTACAGGCTTCCTGCAGACAGCTCTGCCTGTGCTTGTGTTTGTAATTCCTCAGTATGTGTCAGCCAGCTACTTTCAACAGAGGAGGATTTTTATCCAGCTCTCTTCTATCACTGATAAGATAGCAGAGAAGCTGCTGGCTTATGTAAATAAAACACACACTGGAGTGTGCATAGAGGAACAGACCAGCACGGAAGAGTTGGCAGCCTTCCAGACACAGGCCGACAAGTCTGACAGGGGAAAGATACATTGATTTATTACAGAGACCTTGATAGTACAAAGTGCTGCAGTGAGCCAGAACAGATTAGAATAGGTTTAGGAACTTGTAGCATGGTAGAAAAAACATTGTCATTTTTGTTACAGAGTCACTTTAAATGTAAAAAAATGAATTTTCATTATAAAAAATGTAATTTTACTATTTGGCCACAAGATGTCTTTGCCCATAACTTCCCTATGCGTAGTATTACTACGCAAACAGAAAGTAATGCGTGGACGTGTAAGTATCATTTTTTGTGAATGATGGCGCCATCTCATTGATGGCCGTGGTCATTCACATGGGGACTTAGATCAATGAATGAGAACTTTGTTCCCGTTCATTGATCTCCCATCTAGCGATCAGATGCAGTAACTAGCGAGGGGAGTGCGCGGCAACAAGGGGCAAAGAGATATGGGGAAATGTAGGGATGTACTTACTTGTCCCGGCGCAAGGGAAGGGGTTAAACATTGTCTGTACTCCTTTGCTGAAGCATTGAAAAGATAAAATAATTCGCAATAATTGACTGAATTAAGATACAATACTACGGTATACTATATGTGCTTGAGTATGATCATTTCTGATATAGTAAACATCCTCTATAATAAAACCCGTGTCCCTGCGTCACACTGTCCCTGTGTAGCTTGGTCCCTGCTTTTTGCTACTGCGCATGTGCGCAGCATGGACCCAGCCTCACAGAGACAGAACAGGGACAGGGCCAGGGAGCCGGGCGCGCGCGTGAGCGGGCGCCCGGGTGTGCGTGCGGCGAGTTTGCGCGCACGTGCAGTAACATGCGGCAGGCGGCTGCGAGAAACAGACCCTAGTTTTTAACCACCCTGGCGTTCTAGTGAGATCGCCAGGGCGGCTGCGGGAGGGTTTTTTTGTAATTAAAAAAAAAACTATTTCATGCAGCCAACTGAAAGTTGGCTGCATGAAAGCCCACTAGAGGGCGCTCCGGAGGCGTTCTTCCGATCGCCTCCGGCAAGCATAAGTAACAAGGAAGGCTGCAATGAGCAGCCTTCCTTGTTTGGCTTTCCTCGTCGCCATGGCGACGAGCGGAGTGACGTCATGGACGTCAGCCGACGTCCTGACGTCTGCCGCCTCCGATCCAGCCCTTAGCGCTGGCCGGAACTATTTGTTCCGGCTGCGCAGGGCTCAGGCGGCTGGGGGGACCCTCTTTCGCCGCTGCTCGCGGCGGATTGCCGCAGAGCGGCGGCGATCAGGCAGCACACGCGGCTGGCAAAGTGCCGGCTGCGTGTGCTGCTTTTTATTTCATCCGAATCGGCTCAGCAGGGCCTGAGCGGCACCCTCTGGCGGTAATGGACGAGCTGAGCTCGTCCATACCGCTAAGGTGGTTAAACGGGCTTGGGTCTGCTAGTCTCATATAGTAAACTACTTTGCCTGATCTCTTGGAGTTTACTATAAACTAATTCTACTGTAATACCTAAATTGACATTTGCTGGTTTGAAGTCGGCATATCTGCTCTACACCTAACATCAAAACATACTTCACTTGCTATGCAACTTAAGAGACTTTTACGAAGTTGGCAAATCCCATTTTCGTACTGTTTAAATGTGGGGCACAATATTTTTATAAAGACCAGTATGGGGGTAGAAAAAGTGCATTTTACAGAAATTTATGAAACAAGTGTTTGTCAAAGCAGATTGTTTGTGTAGAGTACTTGTACCGGTAGAGGAATCAATTCTAAATGCCAGCAAATATTAGTCTCCTAAAACAAAAACTTGGTCAAATATGCAATTAACCTTTTCTCCTGCGTTTTCTCCTAGGAGATAATTTTTCATCTTCTATTTAAAATAACATCTCAGCACTTTGCAACTGAAAACGAAGCAAAAAGTAGGTGAAAAAGTACTATCAAAAATATTTTGAGTATTTTTTGCTTGCTGGTGGTTTAAATGGCATTTAATATGGCAATTTTGAATAAGTCTCCTAGGAAAAAACTAAGGTGAAAAAGTGAATTACATATGGGCCAAGGTACTATCAAAATTATTTTTTGAGTATTTTCTTGCTTGCTAGGGGTTTAAAATGCATTTTATGATAAGATGTGAAAATATGACCTAGGAGAAAACTTAAAAGAAAAGTGAATTGCTTATGGACCAGGGCCATATGCAATTCATTTTTTCACCTGAGCAATATTTTTAAATTTGTCAATAAAATGCATTTTAAGCTATCAGAAAGCAAGAAAATGCTCACAATAATTTTGATAGTACTTTTTCATTTACTTTTTGGTACTTTTTTTAGTTGAAAAGTGCTGGAAGGTTATTTTAATTTGAAGATGAAAAATTATCTCCAAGGAGAAAAGTCAGGTGAAAAAGTGAATTGCATATGGGAGAGATAAACCATGAGCTAAATTAGATAAGGGCCCATATGCAATGAACTTTTTCTCCTGAGTTATCTCCTAGAACATAATTTTTATGTTATCTTTTAAACAACTTTGAAGCATTTTTCAATTGAAAAAGTACCTAAAAGTTGGAGAAAAAAGTACTATCAATTTTATTTTGAGTATTTTGTTGCTTGCTGGTGGCTTAAAAGGCATTTTATGACAAGATGTGAAAATATCACTTAGGAGAAAACTCAGGAGAAAAAGTGAAGTGCATGCCATGGAGAGATAAATCATGAGTTAAGTTCATTAACAAGAGATAAATTATGAGTTAATAAGGTGAGATAATTCAACATAAAAGCTTTGTTAACCTCCTTGGTGGTAAGCCGCCGCGGAGAATATCTCAGCCTCTGGTGGGGCTATTTCGATTCTGTAAAGTGTTGTACGTGCAGCTAGCACTTTGCTAGCCGTGCGTACAGCTTGATCGGCACCGTTGTTCAGCGATTACCCGCACGCAGCGGCGGAAGAGGGCCTCCCCCGCCAGAGTCCTGCGCATCCCGGACCAATCACTCCCGGGCAGCGCAAAGGGCTGGATCTGATGCGTCTGAAGTCAGGATGTCGGCTGACGTCCATGACGTCATTCTGATCGTAGCCATGGCGACAGGAGAAGCCAAACAGGAGATCGCGTTCTATACGCAATCTCCTGTTTGCTGTTTTTGCCGGCGGCGATCGGACTAGAAGGACACATGCGCCCTCTAGCGGTGTTTCATGTAGCTATCACTCAGGTAGCTACATGAAACAAAAACAAAAAATTACAAAAAAAGTGATTGCAGCCTCCTTGGTGGAAAAAATGAACCGCCAAGGAGGTTAATCAGCCCTATTGTGCTTTTTGTGCGGGTTGCCACTGCTGCTGCTTGCTCATGTATGATAGTGGGTAACAAACCCTACTTATAAACACAACACTAAAATTCACCTCCAATAATTCCAGATAAGATAAGTGAGCTTAATGTACTGCAGCTGTGTATTTGAAGCCAAGGAGGCAGTACAGAAATTAGAGCTATTTTTTTTATATATATATATATGACAGTTATTTTTATTCTTACTATTTTTGCAATATGCCCAGAAAAGTATGTGCACGCCAAACTGTCTAGCGAATTGAAAATACAATTAAAGCACCTGACTGACTAATCCCCTGGTGAACGCTTCATCTATCAACTTTGATTCCGTTAATCTGCCTTGAACAAAACATGGGGGATCTTCTAATTCAGGAACACTCCCTGGGGAAGCTGAATAATAGTTCTGATCACATGAGAACTTGATCCAAGCACTCACTTCTAAGCAGGAGCTTGTAGCCTATGCTTGACAGATGCTGATCAGATAATGTGCACCCTCAGATCCCAGCACTGCAATTAACCTCAGCGTATTATTTTCAGCAATGGTAAGGTGTTATATTTATCTCCTTTTTGGAATGCTATTTGCAATTTCCCCAGGAACTGGACTTGTATTATTTTCTGCTCATTGAGTCTAAGCATGAACATCATAACGTGCTCAGATTGTCATATTAGAGAGAGGGGGATTGGTGTTGCATCCTAAGCATACAAAGGAACAGTTACTATTTATTATAGTGTAAGGGCTCTTTCACACACAGACGTTGCGTTAGAGGGGACGTTAAGGTCGCAGAAAGTTCCCCTAAGCAATGGATGGTGGTGCTAATGGTGGACGCTAAATAGAGCCGCGTTACGCTGCTCTTGGTGTGCCGTTAGACTGTGGAGACCACGTGATTGGAACACTCCGCATCACGTGGTCCCGCTAGTGACGTCAGCACAGTGCAGTGAATAATAATTAGCCATGTGCCTACTCACAATAGACATTACTGCGCATGTGCACACAGTCTAACGCAGATAAGAGTATAACGCACAGCACGCTGCACTTTAAACTGAGGGCCAGCTTCTCTGTTCTCTTGGCCAAGTGGGTAAATGGTGACAATAACTTGAAAAGTAACTAACTAAGGAATGTGAATCCACAAGGATAAATACATGGACTGGGTGACTACAAACATATAGAGAAATATATGAGAAACTTATTCTTTCATACATGAGGCAATAAGGTTAACAACAAACAGATGAAAGTTGTTTGGAGCTTTGCTATGTGTTACTCTATTAGTGCAATGCATGTTTAGACACCTTGCTATGGTAACTTGGCATACTGAGCATTACCACTAATGAGCAACGAGAGCATTACCACTAATAGCGTAATGATTTCTGCCCCCCTGCCATTGTGCACAGTAATTTTACCGCTGCTTTGTGCATTAGGTCCTAGGTCCTTTAAATTATGTATAATCACACTTTTTTATTACATTCACAAACATATCCATGTTAAAAGTATTACTTTACCTTGCACAATGCATGGGTCAGGCAGTTCAGATTATCTTATGTGATGATTAAACATTCATATCTCATGCCCTGTAACTCTGTATGGCAGAAATTGCACCATAGACAAGAAAAATAATCTGCCTATAATTTTAGTCCAGTGATACATATTTATCCACAAGATTACATTTCAGGTAGATAAAGGAGGAATATCTCCTTCTCCAATACATTTAAGTACAGAAATATATTGGTTTAGAAATATATGTCTAGAAATACATTTTTTTTGTATTAGGAACATAAAAAATATTGATTTTTTTCCTCCTCTGGCAAATTTTTCAAGCAGAAAGAATTTTGCTTTCTTCTGTAGTAAACAAGTCACTAGAATAACAGAAAGTAAATCTCAAGCCATGCGGACTGATAATCAAGCTCCATTGTTTACTCTAAGCTTATCTTTTCTACACAGCAAGAAAACAAAAATGCTTTCCAGATACAGAAAATTTTGACCGTCAAAAAACCCCAAGTGGAACCCCATTGTGATAGGCAATATTTTCTAGCCTATCACTCACTCATCTCTGACAATCCCATGGTGTAAACAAAGATTTAGCAAACTTGCATTTTTTTCTTGAATTTCTCCAGGCTAATATAAACAAACAAAAAGAAAAAGTGGTAGAATTTCTTATAAAACACATATTACCCTCCCTGGCGTCCGATTTTTGCTGGATTTCTGTGCAAAAAGTGGTTACATTTTCATGAAGTTTTTGCCTGTATCTTACCAAAATGTGTCAAGCAATGGTCTAGTATTCATCTTGAGTATAATACAAGTTGCAAAAAAAAATCATGTCAATAATTCCGGGCAAGTTTCATAAATTGTATAGATATCTTTTGTTATCTGCTTTATGGGCTATTGCCTTAAAATGGAAATCGACCAGTCTCTCTATTTCTATGATTACTGATAGGATGAATAATATTAGGCTTTCTGATAGATTATTTTATGCTTCAATCGATAATTTGGACAGATTTAATGCTATTTGGGATCCCTGGACTACCTATTGTAATAGTTTACAGTCTGCCACATTATCTTTTGTCTCTTTGACTGCCCTTTGATATGTATATTATAATATTGTTGGATGTACTTGAATCAATGTTTATTTTCTTATTGTGGCAACCCTTACCTTCTTTCAACTACTGAAATGTTTTATTCAGCTATGAATGTTTGTACCTAACTTTCATTACTGGCACTGTAATGTTTTGGATTTGAATAAAGCCTTTGAACATAAAAAAAAAATCATGTCAAAAAAATTATTTAATTTTCCCTTTTGGTCAGGCCACAACTTTTTGGCAGAATACATGCAGTTTGTTGCATTACCCCAAAATACAGAACACCAACACCAGTTTAGCTGCACTCATAAGAGAGAACCATTTATTGCACAAAAATATGCTTCACTGTTTGAAAAATTTTTGAGCAAAAAACCCCCAATAAATATAGGGTATAAATTGCATAAATCTAAAAATGACAAGATCAAATTGGGGCCCCAATACATCTGACAGAGAAAAACCACTCACATCGCCACTCACTCATAAATATGCAGGGATGGGAATTAATTCCAGAGATGCAATAAATTATGCAGTGATTAGTATCACCAAGATGTCTCTTCAGTATCAAAGATACTTCTTAACAAAATTTTCCTCAAATATAATTGGAGGTCCTTATATATTTCAAAATCTCCCACATCCTGTACAGGACAGAACGTAAAACCTTTATTCAATAAAGATAAATCGTTAACATCAAGGGCAAAATCCGACAAATTTATGACATTCTCCAATTGTGAGTCTGCCTGTTCTGACACAGGTATTTTTACTGTTACGTTTTTTTGTTCTTTTCTTTTTGAGTGTCCCCGCCCCCGCCTCCCTTTTCTTGGTTGGCTCTGGCTAAAAAATCCTGCTGCCTGGTAATTACCCCCTCTCCATTTTTAAGAATACTTTTTGGACTTTTTGATTTTTTCTTTTTCTGTTGTTTTGATTTCCCCTGTCTATCCTCACTCCCTGAACCTGAAGCATTTCTATGTGATTCCTCTGATGAGGAGGCCCAACTAACTCTTCGCCGTCTACTCCTGCTCCTACCTCTTGATTTTTCATTATACTTCACAAAAACCTCTCCCTTTTTAAAATCATTTAAATCCCTCTGAAACTTTTTTTGTTTATTAGATTTTACTTTTTCATTTTCCAAATCCAACTTCTTTTTCATACGACCATTTAAGAATGCAAAGTCTGGATCCTCCCCATACACACCCAATGCCTGCTCAGATGTTTTCAGCAACTTTTCCATTTCTATGAGTTGTATGGTCTCCTCCTCCACCATGATTTTCATAGTGGTTATCCCTGTTTTTATGCAATGCTCCTTCCAGATTGGAATGAACCGTGCATTTCTCAAATATTCCGCTGGTACAATCCGCTCACGCAACCCCCGCGGAACAATTTCTTTATTAATATATCTCTGCAATGTAATGATATTCCATTTACGTCTAATTATTTTAAGGGATAAATCCTCATGGCATTTAAACAGATTAATCAGCAAAGTTTTATTCTCACTATTTGCATCCACATGCACTGCAGCACCTTCCTCTTCCTCATCAGCGATGGCCGCTGCTGGTGTGCGTCCTGGATGATTTGAATGTTTGGGCAGTTCCCACGTGGTGGTTACCTGTTATCCCCTGCTTACTACATCCTATGGCAGCAGAGCACAGTATACAGATAAGTGGAAATAGGCAGTAGCCTGCATACTTATATGAAGTGCTGAGGGGAATGCACATTGCAGTCCAGCTACCTTCTATGTGAACTGTCTGGAAGGGATATCACCGCTATCAGCTAACTGGATAAGGAATTGTGTGGCAAGGACTGATAATCACACATACAGTTTGCAATCATGCTGATCGGCACGTGGTTAAGCTCTACTTAAGTGATTTTTTCATCTACCAGGTCGTATGCTGCTTTTTTATCATTATTATGACAAGTAAACCTTATTGGGACATTGCCTCAGTACTACATTGTTTTTGATGCAGAGAGGCTGCTAACCATCTCACATGGACTATATGGGTATAACAGAAGATTGCTTGATTCATACATAGGATTTCCTTGATAGGAACTATTTTTTGTATATGCAGTTTTTTTCTATCTAAAAGTGCACTTTACTTCAGAAGAAAGCCCCTTTTTTTGATTAGCTAATCATGATGAATTGGTGATACTAATCACTGCATAATTTATTGCATCTCTGGAATTAATTCCCATCCCTGCATATTTATGAGTGAGTGGCGATGTGAGTGGTTTTTCTCTGTCAGATGTATTGGGGCCCCAATTTGATCTTGTCATTTTTAGATTTATGCAATTTATACCCTATATTTATTGGGGGTTTTTTGCTCAAATTTTTCAAACAGTGAAGCATATTTTTGTGCAATAAATGGTTCTCTCTTATGAGTGCAGCTAAACTGGTGTTGGTGTTCTGTATTTTGGGGTGGTTTATTATTACCAGTGCTAGCACCTGGGAGGTTTGATACATATTGTTGAGCAATTGTACGTATTTTTTCTAGTTTGTTGCATTACAATTCATGTTCATCTGGGAATTTTCACATGTTGGTTTTCAGAGCATGCAAAAATTTGCATTCAAGCGCAAATGTGAAAAACACTTGCAAAAAAATGGAACCCTGCCTCACTCGTCCATATCATTTTCAGCTATTCCTCCCTGGATGAGTCAGGCTCATCCATACTGCCAGAGAGGCTATGGCTGATTTTAAAGCGGAGGTAATGATGGGACCAGTGTCTCTTCTATGAAGGCTGCAAGCCAGCAGAGAAGATTCTTCCAGCAAGAATACACATACCTTTTGCAACTTTGAAAAAAAACATTTTGAGCTCATATGCAGTTTATTGACCCTACATGGCAAATAGGGGTTTGCTGAATAATCTATTTAACCTGTTTACCTGAGTTGGGTGATTATTTTATTCCCCCCCTGACTAAATAGCACCATAAGCTGTCCTCATGCTATTACCCCCCCCCCCCCACTCCTAGGAATCATAGGTGGGCAAGGCTACTCATCAGAGGAATGAACACACATGCATATTTTTACATGCAGAAGCAGCAAGCGGCACTGCCAGCTATTATCAGTATAATATATGTATGTATGTATATATATATATATATATATATATATATATATATATCCCATAATTATTCATACCACTGGCAAATTTTGACTTACAGTTACTTTTATTCAAACAATTTTTTGTCGGGAAATGAAATAGGTGTCTTCCTAATAGTAAGACGATGTACAAGAGGCATTATTGTGGGAAATAAATTCATATCCTTCTCAAAAATCAAGGCAATCAAGGCTAAGTTTTTCTCCAGACTGCCTGATGTTGTCATTGAGAATCCTCATGTGTTGCTCTTTTTTCATAGTGCCATCTACTGTGATTAGGTTCCCTGATCCATTGGTGGAAAAACACACCCAAACCATTAGGCTCCCACCACCATGTTTGACAGTGGGGATGGTGTTCTTTAGGTTGAAGGCTTCTTTTTTACACCAAATAAAGGAAACATCATTGTGACCAAACAATTCAATTTTTGTTTCGTCTGACCATAACACAGAAGACCAGAAGCCTTTTTCTTTGTCCAGATGAACATTTGCAAAGGCCAAGTAAGCTTTTGTGTGCCTTATCTGAGAAGTGGCGTCCTCCTTGGTCTGCATCTGTGGAACCCAGCAGTGTGCAGTGTGTGTTGGATTGTCTGCCTTGAGACATTGCCACCAGGTTCACCAGGATGGCCTTGGCAGTGATCCTTGGATTCTTTTTCACCTCTCTCACTACCCTCCTGGCCAGCACATGTGTCACTTTTGGCTTCCAACCACATCCTCTGAGATTTTCCACGGTGCGGAATGTAATAAATATTTGTTGGTTGCTATTGGCAACAACACTACACCTTCGTTCAGCACCATATCACAGGAAGTGTGATAACTTGACACTCATCACAGCAAACAGCATAGGAGATAGAACTTCTTAGATGTCATCAAAGGTTCAAGAGTTTATTTATTAAACAAATATACAGATGTGTTCAGGAGCAATATCTTCGTTACAGGTCAACCTTGGCAAAGCAAAACGGTCTGTAAAATCTTATGCATTCCTTGCATACTTGATCTATCCCTAATAGCTAGATCAGGCTTCTCTTTGTGACATCTATGCTAATTGCTCTTAGCCTATATACAGCATACAGATAATGTAGAATGAAAGTAGAAACAGGAGGGAATAAAGTCATCAGTCAGAAGTAGCTCCCCGGGAGCCCATGTTGGCTCTTCTTATACTGACCTCTGAAGAGTTAAATGTGACATCATCTGAGCAGGGACAGATCAATAACCCATCGCCTGCTATTGGCTGATAAGAACCCGTGATATCATGACAAGCACAGTCTTTACTGCGCATGCCCTGGAAAATTCCATTTTCCAGTGACCTGTCCCTTCTTCTGAGAAGAACATTTGTTTAATGTACTTGGCTGTTGTTTACCTTTAGGGAACATGAAAACACTTGATGTTTACAGAAAAGACTGCCTCGATGTCTGTACATCGTAATTGATAAAGCCCTCTGGCCTTGTGCAGTCTGAATCATACTGTTCTTCAGTGCTCCTAGAAATGCTCCTTAAAGGGAGACTCTGCAAATCAGGTCTTTTAACTAACCTCAGTTAAAGTAACTTAAGCCTATGAATTCAAGCATATCATACTTAAATTCTAACACAGAACATCTTGTATTTTGTAATAATACTTTGCACTGTAGCTACTCGAACTTGAAAACATTTAGAAATGGCTTTGTAGCCCTTTCATGACTTGTGGGCAGCCACAATACGCAGCCGCAGGTCCTCAATGGGCTCCTTTGTCTTAGCCATGACTGTCCACAAACCAACTGCAGAGAGCTGCTGTTTTTCACCTGTTGAGTTGATTAGAACAGCTGTTCACAATGAAGCAGTATAATTAGGATGGTTTAGAACAGCTTGGACTATTTGGAATGGTAAAGAACTTTGGATTTTCCCACAGACTGACAGTTTGTGAAGGGTATTAATAATTTTGGACTGGACACTTTTTGCTCAAATGTAAATAAAAGCTGAGAATTTTTTTCACCCACAATAATGCCTCTTGTACACAGTCTTATTATCTTTTGGGAGACGCATATGTCATTTCCTGACAAAAAATTACTTGCTGGTTAAAGAGACACTGAAGCGAGACTAAATCTCGCTTCAGCTCTCATATATAGCAGAGGCACGTGTGCCCCTGCTAAAACGCCACTATCCCGCGGCTAAACGAGGGTCCCTGACCCCCCAACCCACCCCCCGCAAACCTTGGTCAGAAATCTGGTCGCAGATTAGCCCTTCCTAGAGGCAGGGCTAACGGCTGCAGCCCTGCCTCACAGCGCGTCTATCAGACGCACATCGCCGCCTCTCCCCCGCCCCTCTCAGTGAAGGAAGACTGAGAGGGGCGGGGGAGAGGCGGAGATACGCGCTGACAGACGTGCGTGGGGCAGGGCTGCGACGGTTAGCCCTGCCCCAATGCGGAAGCGCTCCCCCGCATTACGGAGGGGATTTGGGGGGACAGGGACCCCCGGTAAGCCGCGCTATAACGGCGTTTTAGCAGGGGCACACGTGCCCCTGCTATATATGAGGTCTGAAGCGAGATCTATTCTCGCTTCAGACTCTCTTTAAGTAAAAGTAACTTTAAATGAATACTATCGATTCACATATTTTTTCCAATTGACACAGGAATTGTTTGGGAAGTGCTGCTAAGTACTGGTGTATACATTTTAGTAGCAACTTCTTTGTTTACTGTTAGCAAAATACTTTCAAAGTTTACTGACGCCAAAACTGACGGCTGACTGAGCCATGAGGAGAGGGGAAATTCCCCTCACACTTAATCAGTTAACTCTATGTGTAGCTCTGTGTGTGACAGAGAAGAGAGCTCCCAACAGCTGCAGCTCCTGTGTCCTGTGTTTCTGACTGACGTGTCTAAAGAGAGCAGAGGAAATGTAACTAATTGTCACAGCTTTTCATACTGTTTTTGCTTTCAGAGTTTGATATGTTTGATATTTGCTTTCTGTAGTCTGATATGCAACTCTGGCTGTGCATTGAAGCAGACACCCCTTCTGCAATTGATTTGTTCCAATATAGCGAAATCCTACCCTCAATAAATTACAGCTTTTGCCTCTGATATTTAACATGAAAAGTAGGAAAATGTTTACACAGCTACTTAGACATTATTTGCACATTGTCATTTTAGAACACTTGGGTATCGATAGTATTCCTTTAAGTCAAAATTTGCCAGAAGTATGAATAATTATGGGCAGCTCTGTATATATATATATAGTACTAATATAAAAAATGCTAAAGTTTGGATGTTTGTTAACCACGTAGGTCTATCTGGATGGATATATCCGTCCAGATAGACTGTGCAGCTGCCGCTGCCTGGGGCACACTCCCGCTGCCTGCCGTTACCCTCCCGATCAGTGAATGGGAATATAATTCCAATTCAACAATCTAAGTCTCCCGCAGAAAAACCAACGCTCTCTAATCAGAGAGCGCGGTATTTCTGCAGCAAAAAAGTTTCACAGCATCCTTGTAGTTCCTGGTAGTGTGATCGTACGCTCCAGGACTTTTTTGACTGTGGCTATCTTGTGGCCAAATAGTAAAATACACCCACATACATTTTTTACATTACATTACATTATTTTACACCAAAAATTACCCAAGTACATTTTTTTAATAAAAAAATAAAAAAATTACAATAAAAAAAAAGAAAAACAATATAAATAGTTACCTAAGGGTCTGAACTTTTTAAATATACATGTCAAGAGAGTATCTTATTATATCTTTTTTTAATTATAAGCTTGTAAATAGTGATGGACGCAAATTGAAAAAATGCACCTTTATTTCCAAATAAAATATCGGCGCCATAAATTGTGATAGGGACATCATTTAAATGGTGTAATAACCGCAACAAATTGGCAAATAAAATACATGAGTTTTAATTACGGTAGCATGTATTAATTTTAAACTATAATGGCCAAAAACTGAGAAATAATGATTTTTTTCCATTTCTTTCTTAATCTTCCTGTTAAAATGGATTTAGAAAAAAATAACTCTTAGCAAAATGTACTACCCAAAGAAAGCCTAATTAGTGGCAGAAAAAACAAGATATAGATTAATTGTGACAAGTAGCAATAAAGTTATTGGCGAATTAATGGGAGGTGAACGTTGCTCGGATGCATGCGATTTTCGACACTTGGCTGAAGTGGTTAATCATGCAACAATGGCTGAACGGATTTAAATTAAATTTTGCACATACATAGTACATTACCTGGAATAACATATAGGATACTTTTTATCCCCATAATCAAAAATTGGGTGGAGACAAATACAAATTTCACAGGGAAAATGTAAACTACAGCCATTTTTACAATGCTAATGGCAGGGTTTTTAATCATTGCACAGTTGGTCACTGGGTGACTGGGATTAAAACTCAAAAGTGGGTGGAGCCTACAAAATCCAATCAAATTCACCTATTTCAAAAACCAATCAAAATTTACCCACCTATTTTCAAGGGGAATATTTAATTGCTGCCATTCTTGCACGGTTAATGGCACAAGCCTCAAACCTGGTACAGTTAGCCATTGGGTGACCGGGGTTGAAATTCAGAAAAGGGGGTGAAGCCACAAATAGAAAATCAGATTTGTTTAATTTAAATGCAAATTATTGATGCCAAAGACCGCAAAGCTCACAAACGCGGTCATTGAGTAATTGAGTGTTAGGGTTAGAAAAAAGTGGGCACAGCCAACAGCAGCCAAATACAAACCCGGGTAATGCCGGGCCATAAGTGTGTGTGTATATATATATATATATATATATATATATATATATATATATATATATATATATATATATATATATATATATATACACACAGGTCCTTCTAAAAAATTAGCATATTGTGATAAAGTTCATTATTTTCTGTAATGTACTGATAAACATTACACTTTCATGTATTTTAGATTCATTACACACAACTGAAGTAGTTCAAGCCTTTTATTGTTTTAAATATTGATGATTTTGGCATACAGCTCATGAAAACCCAAAATTCTTATCTCAAAAAATTTGCATATCATTTAAAGGTTCTCTAAACGAGCTATTAACCTAATCATCTGAATCAACTAATTAACTCTAAACACCTGCAAAAGATTCCTGAGGCTTTTAAAAACTCCCAGCCTGGTTCATTACTCAAAATCGCAATCATGGGTAAGACTGCCGACCTGAGTGCTGTCCAGAAGGCCATCATTGACACCCTCAAGCAAGAGGGTAAGACACAGAAAGAAATTTCTGAACGAATAGGCTGTTCCCAGAGTGCTGTATCAAGGCACCTCAGTGGGAAGTCTGTGGGAAGGAAAAAGTGTGGCAGAAAATGCTGCACAATGAGAAGAGGTGACCGGACCCTAAGGAAGATTATGGAGAAGGACCGATTCCAGACCTTGAGGGACCTGCGGAAGCAGTGGACTGAATCTGGAGTAGAAAAATCCAGAGCCACCGTGTACAGGCGTGTGCAGGAAATGGGCTACAGGTGCCGCATTCCCCAGGTCAATCCACCTTTGAACCAGAAACAGCGCTAGAAGCACCTGACCTGGGCTACAGAGAAGCAGCACTGGACTGTTACTCAGTGGTCCAAAGTACTTTTTTCGGATGAAAGCAACTTTTGCATGTCATTCGGAAATCAAGGTGCCAGAGTCTGGAGGAAGACTGGGGAGAGGGAAATGCCAAAATGCCTGAAGTCCAGTGTCAAGTACCCACAGTCAGTGATGGTCTGGGGTGCCATGTCAGCTGCTGGTGTTGGTCCACTGTGTTTTATCAAGGGCAGGGTCAATGCAGCTAGCTATCAGGAGATTTTGGAGCACTTCATGCTTCCATCTGCTGAAAAGCTTTATGGAGATGAAGATTTCATTTTTCAGCATGACCTGGCACCTGCTCACAGTGCCAAAACCACTGGTAAATGGTTTACTGACCATGGTATTACTGTGCTCAATTGACCTGCCAACTCTCCTGACCTGAACCCCATAGAGAATCTGTGGGATATTGTGAAGAGAAAGTTGAGAGACTCAAGACCCAACACTCTGGTTGAGCTTAAAGGGAACCTGAAGCGAGGAAAATTATTTAAAATAAATACATGACGTAGCTGCAAATAAATATTGCATACTAACCTCACCTTCAGTTCCTCTCAGAAGCTCACCATTTTCTTCTTACGGTGATCCCTTCCAGTTCTGACAATATTTTGTCAGAACTGAAATATACCAGTTGCTGTCAGTTACATTTCAGTAACTGTCAGTTGCAACTGAATATGCAAGGTAATGTCCATGTTTCCCCATGGCTCAAGTTGGAGCTATTACAGTTTAACAGTGTCCTGACCAGGAAGCTGATAGGGGGTAATGGCCATATTTAAAATGGAGGATGGAGAAATCCATAGATCACAGTGGACAAATGGGACGCAGGAGACGAGAAAGAGATTGAGGAGTAGACTACACGGGATGTAAGTATGACCTGTGTATGGTTATTTTGACTTTTTATTTTCAGTTCATGTCCACTTTAAGGCTGCTATCGAAGCATCCTGGGCCTCCATAACACCTGAGCAGTGCCACAGGCTGATTGCCTCTATGCCACGCCTCATTGAAGCAGTCATTTCTGCAAAAGGATTCCCGACCAAGTATTGAGTGCATAACTGAACATAATTATTTGAAGGTTGACTATTTTTGTTTTAAGTGTTTCTTTTATGCTTTCTTTTATTGGTCGGACGAAATATGCTATTTTTTGAGATAGGAATTTTGGGTTTTCATGAGCTGTATGCCAAAATCATCAATATTAAAACAATAAAAGGCTTGAACTACTTCAGTTGTGTGTAATGAATCTAAAATATATGAAAGTCTAAGGTTTATCAGTACATTACAGAAAATAATGAACTTTATCACAATATGCTAACTTTTTTTTTAGAAGGACCTATAAATATATATATATATATATATATATATATATATATATATATATATATAATTTTTTTTTGCGCACACACACACATACCTTACAGTATCTTCAGTAGCACTTTCGGTGCACAATACAATTTATTTATTTGTCCTCCCCTTTCCCCTACCAGGCTAACTGGAACAACTGACAGCTGTCCTATGGCGGGCAAATTTCTTGTTCATCAATTAGCCCAGAAAAGCTGTTTACCTTTTACAGGATTCATGTGAACAAATTGTAGAAATCATTTGGTAAAATATAAAAGTGCTAGAGCAATACCGCTGTTCATTATTTCAGCTAATCTCTGATATGAAACATTCTTCCCACTGAAATTACAATTTTGGTACAAGGAAAAAAAGGGAACAGCAGTCCAGTGGGTAGTGAAACTCCACTTCTCTCAGTGAAAATTGCTACAAACATGGGCGAGGGCTGCACAAATCACAAGACTTTATGTAATTCAATATACTAAATGTATCTTTCTAGACAGATTTAAAATGGCTATTTTTTGCAAGCATATAATTTGTACTCTGTTTGGGGGCTATAGACTGCCTAGAAATGTTCTACATTGCTACATCAGTAATAAGCTGCACAAAACAGGAGCTTGTGACTTCTTTCCAACTCCTGGGCTGATTTATAGACTAGCAGCAAAAACTGGACACTCCTTTGTCACAATTTCTGTTACCAACATTGTGGAAAGACAGTGACTTACTTGCACAAATCTTACAAGCCTTTATGTAAGCAACCATAATGTTTGCCCTTATGCAGAAGGTACAATTGCTCGTTAATGTATAAAGCTGACCTTAAGGCTACTTGCACACCAAGACGTTGCGTTAGGTGCTACGTTAAGGTCGCTTAACGTGCACCTAATGCAACACAGGGTGGTGCGGGAGAGGACGGTAGAGTGAGCCGCATTAGGCGGCTCTATCCGTATAAGGTCTCCCAGAGTGGTGCTGATTGGCCGGTGGGACCACGTGATGCGGAGCGAGACACTCCGCATCACGTGGTCCCGCCGGCCAATCAGCGGCCGCCAGTGCAGTGAATATTAAGTAGCCATGTGCGCGGCTACTGTAGCAGCATCTCCCCGCCTCCTCTCACCCCCCACTGCGCATGTGCAAACAGTCTAACGCGGCTATAGCCGCTCTAACGCCGTAGCATGCTGCACTTTCGGCAGAACGTGCAGCGTTACATGTAACGCAACGTGGGCTGTGTGAACAGCCCACTTGTGTTACATTGCTGTGCGTTGGGGGAGCGTTACAGTAACGTCTTAGTGTGTAAGCAGCTTTAAAGCACAACCGAAGTGGAAAAAAACTTACAGTATAATGAATTGCAGCATTAGTAGCAAAGAAAAGAGTCTCATGTTTATTTTCAGTTATATTGCTTTTTTTTTTTTTTTTTTTATAACATTGTATCATACTGTTCCAGTTGCAGTTTTAAAACCACGTTATGTTTTTTAGCTTAAAAGACAAAGCAGAAATAATGACCCTTTAAAAATGTCCTGCAGTAAAACCTTATCTCAAGCTGTCTCTCACTGTTTCTTGGCTGTTAAAGTGCTTCAGAAAACAGGACTGTACTCAACCCGAATAGCTCAGAGAAGCTCTTTTGCATAGATAACTGAAGTTTTTTTTAACTCCTCCTGTTCTGGAAAACAATATGAGACTCAATTTGCTACTATTGTTCTATTTCTTAGCTGCACTACACATACAATTCATTATCTCATAAGTTTATTTTCGCTTTAGATTTGCTTCGAAGCAGAACTCCATCTAAAACACGTTTTCAGATGGTACTGAAACATACTAGAACCTCTATTTCTCTCTCTTGTTTTTTTGTTTTCTTTTTACATGAAGACGATTTCCTTTCACCTCCTGTTGTGGCACTGGTGACAAAAAACAATAAGCTAGATATCTTCAATGGTCTCCAAAACGCATATGGTCAGTAATAAAATCATGATAAACAGATAAACACTCTTCTATATTCAAACTAAAGTAAAAGCTTTGGCCGGCACTTCAATTCCTTGGCTTCACTTAAGCTGGCCATACACTGGCCCGATTTGCCGCCGTTTCGACAGCAGATTCGATCACTGGGATCGAATCTGCTGCCAATCGTTCGCACTACACGCCAAATTTCGATCCATTTCGTCCGATCCCGTCGATCGCTCCGTGTGGAAAATTACCGTCGATCGCCTGCGGGTAGGGAGCGCGTCGCTAGCGGCGTTCGAGTGCCCGACTACTGACGCAATAGAGCGGCAATACATTACCTGCTCCACCGGCGCGACTGCCCCGGTCACCGCTGCTCCGTGTCTGCGCTGGTCTCCGGCATGCTTCAGTTCCTCCTGCCCGGCAGGAAGTTTAAACAGTAGAGGGCGCTCTACTGTTTAAACTTCCTGCCGGGCAGGAAGAAGTAAAGCATTCTGGACCTGGAGACCAGAGCGGAGAAGACAGCAGAGACCTGGGGACTGGAGTCGCGCCGGCGGAGCAGGTAATGTATGCGGGCATGCGGGCAGGGGGAGCGGCGGCAGCACCACCACAACAGATTGTGAACGGTTTCAGGCCTGAAATCGGTTCACAATCTGTTTGCAGTAAAGGTAGCCATACGATCCCTCTCTGATCAGATTCGATCAGAGAGGGATCTATCTGTTGATCGAATCTGATGGCAAATCGACCAGTGTATGGCTACCTTTACTGTTTGCTGCATTGTACACTAATGAAACAAAAAAGGTTTTTTTTTTCTTGCAACAGATGTGGAACTGTCATGCTACATTGTGCACTGAAACGCACAATAATGACAGAGATCAGAAGAGATGGGTATCTGAATTTTTACAGCATGTTCCTGTCTCAGTTACATCTACAGGATGTGCTGGTTTGCGTTACCACAATAAGAGCTGGTTTATTTTCCAGGATCAATCTGGACATTTTCTTACAGCATAATCCAAAATACCCCAGAGAGTTGTGGAAGAAACGTGTGTGGTTTGAAAACTGGCTTATTTCTTCACGGTCCTGAAAATCATATTTAATTAAAGCACATCTACTCTACTGCTGCCACTGGTAAAATCCTGTACAGCTAATCTGTTGATGTTGTCATTGTATAAAAACCACAATAATTATACTAAGATGTTAAGAATAAAACGGACTTGGTATAGCTTAGATTATATACTTGAACTACACATTTGTTCCATAAATGTCAATTGTTTAGTTTACAAAGGAAGTATAGGACATAAACCTATATATTATATTTTCCCAATAAATCCTTACTTGTATTTTCTTCTGAATTTCTTTATCAAGTGAATTCAAAATAATTCCTTTCAAGTTTGCAGCTGACACATTCACCAGCTCTTATAAAAGTAATCTGCTTAGTACCCCATACGTTGCATGGCGGGATAAAAGCATGTTAATCAGCACCCCACAAGAAGTGATTTGCATTTCAAAGCATGCGAGATGTTGGAAGAATGTCCAAGTCTGTGTGTCCCAAGTTCCTAACAAGATTGTTGAACATGGGGCATCTACATGAGCTGCAACTGTTTATTTTCAGCGCTTCAATATCCCCTTTTATTTTATAAAAGACTCCTTCACATTTTAGATTATAAGTTTGATTGGACATTTTCTCCTCCTGTGACATAATTTGCACTTGACCACCTTGCGGCAAACTGGTGTTTGCAATTTGCCATTGTGTCAATAAAATGTAAATTCAAGATTTAACCACTTAACCTCCCTGGCTGGTGTTCAATTTCCCCAGGATATATGTGCAAAATGTGATCTAATTAATTTTCATAACTTTTTTCCTGTAACTTGCCAAAATGTGTCAAGCAAGGGTCTAGTATACAGTGCAGGAGAGTATTGACGTGTATGCATGCCAATACTGTTCACAGCATATTTTGTATTGACGTGTATAACCATCAAAACCGCTAGGGAGGTTGACCTATTGGGGACCGCCACAGGTTGAATCAACGTCCGCGCTAAAGCACCGCTCCCGACGCGATCGTGCGCACCCGGAGGGGGAGATTAAGCTGTCATATGATACAATATAATGATTTGTTAACCACTTCAGCCTACAGTGTTGTTTCACCTTATGCATCCGAGCAACTTTCACCTACCATTAATTCCCCAATAACTATCACTACCGTATTTATCACACTGAAATGATCTATATCTTGTTTTTTCGCCACTAATTAGGCTTTCTTTGGGTGGTACATTTTGCTAAGAATTATTTTATTCTAAATCCATTTTAACAGGAAGATTAAGAACAACATGGAAAAATTATTTCTCAGTTTTTGGCCATTATAGTGTGAAATGAATACATGCTACCATAATTAAAACTCATGTATTTTATTTGCTCATTTGTCCTGGTTATTACACCATTTAAATTATAATGTATGGTGCCAATATTTTATTTGGAAATACATTTTAGTTTGTGAGGTAAACAGTTAATTTTAAATGTAATAATATGTGTTTATTTACTAAAAATTTATGTAGATGTAGTTTTACTATTTGGCCACAAGATGGCCACAGTGAAATTTTGTTTTTTTATACAATACAATAACAACATTTCTATTGCGCTTTTCTCCCATAGGACACAAAGCGCTTAGGCTTTCTCAGATTCATTAGTTGGTAGTTGGATGAAGTATTCACACAATAAAAGTTATATTTCTGCAAATGCCAAACTGAACAGGTGGGATTTCAGTCTGGATTTAAACACGTCCAGAGATGGAGCTGTCCTGATCTGTTGTGGTAAGGAGTTCCAAAAAATAGGAACAGCATGACAGAAGGCTCTGGGACCAAAAGTTTCCAAGTGGACTCTGGGTATGACTAGATTATTAGAACCTGTGCATCTGAGATTGCGGGCATTGCTACACAGCTGCAACATTTCTTTCATGTATCCAGGGCCCAGATTATTTAGTGATTTAAATGTCAGTAGGCCAATCTTGAATATGACCCTCTATTCTATAGATAGCCAGTAAGGGGAGTGCAGGACTGGCATTATGTGGAAGTGACAGGGTTGGTTGGTTAATAGTCTTGCAGCAGTATTCTGTATCAACTGTAGGCAGTACAAGTCCTTTTTTGGAAGGCCAGTGTAGAGAGCATTGCAGTAGTCTAGTCGGGAGGTAATGAAGGCATGAACTAAAGTTGGTAGATCTTCTGGGGGGGATGAGGTGCTCGATTTTTGCGATGTTCTGAAGGTGAAAATAGGATGATTTCACCACAGCAGATATGCGAGTTCTGAAGTTTAAATTCCCATCAATTAGAACTCCCAGGCTACGTACATGATCGGAGTTGTGTAGATCCATGACTCCTATTCCCAGTGGTGAAGACTGCAAGTTAAGTTGTTTTGTTGTCATGCGCTGCCCTCCGATCAGAAGGACTTCAGTTTTGTCTGCATTTAGTTTCAGCCAGTTATCACTCATCCATTGCTGAAGTTCATGTAAGAGGGTGTTTATAGTTGGAGTTGGGGCGTTCACACCAGGCTTGAAGTAAATATAAAGTTGTGTGTCGTCCGCATAGCAGTGGTATGTCAGGCCATGTTTTTGGATTAGTTTTCCAAGTGGTAACATGTAAATTGTGAAAAGCAGGGGAGAAAGGATTGAGCCCTGTGGCACCACATACTTAAGAGGTACAGAGGTGGACAGGAAGGGCCCCATAGACACTTTTTGGGTTCTGCCACTCAAGAAGGATTGGAACCACTGAAGAACTATGCCATCAATGCCGCAGTAGTCTTGTAGCCTGTTTATCAAGATGTCATGGTCAACTGTATCAAAGGCTGCAGAAAGGTCTAGCTGTATCAGGATGGAGTACTCTCCTCTGTCTCTTGCCATGAGTATAGTGTAAACGGGCAAAGAGGCGCCAAAAGGATAAAAACAATACTTAAAAGGTTTAAAAAATGCTTTAGGAGGCAGTGGTGGAGTTACCTCCCGCAAGCAGACACAACAAGCTGTGTATTTAGAACAAAATCAATTTATTGGTACACTCCGGGGGGTAGTTGCAACGCGTTTCGCAGGCATAACCCGCTTCATCAGGCAATGATAAGAGGAGTACACGACTGGGGACAAGAGGCATAATTGGTGTATGTTCTCGGACAATGTGTCGACATAATTAGACGTTTTTGACAACAATGATAAATGTACATGCAGTTAATAGTAAAAATAGCGAGCAAGTGACATATTTCCCATTATATAATATAATATTATTTTGTTGCTAGAAGAAGTGGATTGGGGAGGTACATTTGAACATGTGAATTACAGGGGGGAAGCGCAGAAAGGGAGAGGTAAAAGAATTTGAATGAGGGTATAAAGGGGGGAGGGCCCATCTGAAAGAGGAATGTGAAGAAAACAGGGAAGAGCGGGGGGGGGGGGGGGGAGAGGGGGGGTTTGGAAGGGACATGGTGTTAGTGTTCAACTGGGTATCAAGTGAGGAGTAATGAGTGTGCAATGATGCACATGGAATAAAATCGTTCTGGGGTGTATGAGGGAGAGGAGACGAGACTAGGTGTGTGTCTCTGGGTAGGGGCAAGGTGAACATACATTGTACAAAGGATATATACAGAGTGATGGTCAAAACAGAGCTTTAGCCTATTTCACTTACCAGCAGAAATGTCCGGGTAACACCTGGCGCCTCATTGCCATGGTGTCCCGGAACGGCTGTTTACATAAGCAGGAGTGGTGGCGAGCAGCCAATCAGAGTGCAGGGCTGGCGCCGTAATTCCCGCCTCGCGGGAGTACCTAATTGGTGTACGTGTCCAGTGCGACTGGGAAGTCGCATCTGGATGATGTAGGGTAAGGGCATTGGCGAGCGGCACTGACGTAGTACTGTGGGCAATGATGCTGACGACGGCGGGGACCGTCACGCCCACCGTCATGCGCTTGTGCTGCCATTTTGGAGTAGGTGGTTGCCATGAGTAGGTGGTTGCATATTTGGATGAGGGCAGTTTCAGTGCTGTGATGTTTCCTGAAGCCAGACTGGATTTTGTCATAACGGTTTTGTAGGATTTTGGCTTCTAGCTGGAGGTATACAGGTTTTTCAATTAGCTTACCCAGAAAGGGAAGGTTAGAGACAGGTCTGTAGCTGGTCATTGCATCTGGGTCCAGGGAGGGTTTTTTTGAGGAGAGGCCTGATGATTGCTTCCTTCAGTAAAGCAGGAAAAATCCCTAATTGTAAGGAACAGTTTACAAGTTTGAGGAATACTGGTACAAACAGGTAAAGAAGAAAAACGAGAGCCCAATATGGTGCAGTATGTTAGGATGATTTGAGCAAATGGTTAAGTGAGAAAAAGTATACTCACAAACATGGGTTACCATTCAGGCAACCACTGTTAAGGCAGGTGAGGAGATTAGGCCTGTCCTCACTCAGGGCTAAGAAGTCGCTCTCTGTAGTAATGAAATAAAGGGGGTAGTACTCCCCTCCACCGGGAGTGGACGCAATGTATTTGAGCGTTGAACAGAGGCGCCAGCAGGATAAAAATTCATAAAAACTTTAAAAGTGCTTGGAGGAAGTGGTGGGCTTGCCTCCCAAAAGCAGACCAGACTTCCTGTTTTTTTGTATATAAATTAACACATTTATTATACGGTACCCCAGACAGAAATGCAACACGTTTCGCAGGTCAATCCCGCTTCATCAGGCAAAAATTGGGGACAACAGAAGGTCTGTAGTAGCAGGATTACTGAGGCGCTAATCCTGCTACTACAGATCTTCTGTTGTCCCCAATTTTTGCCTGATGAAGCGGGCTTGACCTGCGAAACACGTTGCATTTCTGTCTGAGGTACCGTAAATAAATGTGTTAATTTATATACAAAAAACAGGACGTCTGGTCTGCTTTTGGGAGGTAAGCCCACCACTTCCTCCAAGCACTTTTAAAGTTTTTATGAATTTTTATCCTGCTGGCGCCTTTGTTCTCTGGTACAAACAGGTCAGGGCAGTTCAACATGAACTGTGTTGGGCCAGGATCCAGGTCACAGGTAGTTTGGCGGAGGTGAAGGAGGATGCTTGATGTGACTTCTTCATCAATTTCTTTGAAGTTTGACCAAGGTGTTACGTTGTCTCTGCTAATGGTCTTAGGTGCTATATTAGGTTTAGATGCTGTAAGTTGGATGGCAGACCTTATAGCGGAGACTTTGTCTGAGAAGAAATAGGCAAATTGGTCACAGAGGTCCTTTGAAGACTGAATATTAAGTTTTTGACATGCCAGGTTGCAGAGTTTTTCCACTGTGCGGAACAGTTGGGCTGGTTTGTTAACTGCGTTTGCTATCTCATGTGATAGAAAGGATGACTTTTTCTCAGCGATTACCTTTTGGTAGTTCTTCAAGTGGAGGATTAACGCATGTTTGTCTTCTGGGGACTGAGATTTGCGCCACAGTCTTTCAAGCTTTCGGCCTTGTCTTTTCAGCTCTTTTATAGAGTTATCAAACCACTGTGCATGATGATGTGGAGTAAGATATTTGGTGCGCAGAGGAGCAATGGTCTCAAAGGTGGAGGACTATTGCTCCTTGTATTTAAGCACCAGCGTATCAGGGTCCGAGCTGGAGTCAGTCAATTCATCAAAGCTGAGGTTATCTTGGATATGTTGTGGTGTTATCCCTTTTAAGCGGCGATATTTGATTTGATTCTTGAACTGGTGTTTGACTGCTGGTATTGAGAGGGAGAAGTGGATTGTGTGATGGTCTGACCAGGTAACAGGATTAATTTCCACACTGGCTATTGACAGCCCAGTATGGAATATAAGGTCCAGAGTGTGACCTTTCTTGTGAGTGGCAGAGCTGATTGCTTGGGAGAAGCCCAGTTCATTTATGGCACAAGGTAGCTCTGTTCCTAATTGTGAGAGGGGGTCATCCACCCATGTATTGAAATCTCCAAGAACAATCCATCTGCAGTGTTCCAGTGTTAGGTTGCATAGGAGATCGACAAGTTCCTTAACCTCTTGAAGCCCGCGGTGTTAAATCCCCCTAGTGACTAGGCCATTTTTTGTTAATGGGGCCACTGCAGCTTTAAGGCCAAGCTGCAGGGCCGCACAATACAGCACACAAGTGACCCCCCCCCTTTTCCCCCCACCAGAAGAGCTTCCTGTTGGTGGGGTCTGATCATCCCCTCCAGTGTTTATTTTTTTTAATAAATATTAGTATTCTTTTTTAAATAAAAATGTGTATATTTTGTTTTACTTTTTGAATACTCCGCCCACCCTCCCCCCGCTGGCCAATCATTGTGATCGGCTGTCATAGGCTTCAGCCTATGACAGCGGATCACTGCCGACACTCTGGAGGGGACAGCCGTGTCACATGGCTGTCCCCAGTACAGCGCTGCCTAAGATCGCAGTGCTGTACTGCCCTAATAGACGGCGGTTTCACGTCTAACAGTCTCCGAGCGGCGATCGCTGCACGGAGACTGAAGGCGGGGTGGAGCGCGCGTGATCTCCTGCTAGCCCCATAGAAGACCGTTCACGCCAATGGGCGTGGAGCGGTCCTTGTGCTGCCGCACTGCTCACGCCAATTGGCGTGGAGCAGTCGGCAAGTAGTTAAGGAAGGCCGGGTCCTTTCCTGGTGGGCGGTAGTTCAGCAATAGGTTTATGTTTTTCTCAGCTGAAAGTTGTGCCCCCAAGCATTCAAACGAGTTGGTAGGTCCTACAGTAAGTGGTCTGATTTTCAAAGCTGATCTAAAGCAAAGTGCAACGCCTCCAAACTTGCGTTCTTTCCTGTTGCAGTATATCACGGAATAGTTTGTTGGCACGGCGGCCTCCAGGGTTGGGCCAACTGGTTCAGAAAGCCAGGTTTCAGTCAGGCAGGCCAGATCAGAAGACTCTATTAGATCATGTATGATTGCTATTTTGTTGTTGTTACAAAGAACAGACTTGAGGGTGCTACCCTGGGAGCTGAGGTCTGACATTGAGGACTCCAGAAGGGAACAGTCTCCAGATGTGTGGCTGTCATCTCTGAAGGATTGTACTGGAGCTATTAAGGTTGTTGCCTGGGTGTAATCTGTAGATTTTGGCACAAAGTTATTTTGGTTCTGCAGTGAAGAACGTCTTTTTCCATGTCCTCGGGATCCTCTTTTAGTCTTTCTGAGGATTCCAACAGACTTAAGTAGAATTTTTGTTGATTTGTCAATTGGATAAATATTTCTTGGTTGGTATACAGAGAGAAGTGTCTCTGCTGAATATTGAGGTTTACACATTAGAGTGGAAAAAAGAGACAGCTCAGAGCTCCTGCTGAGATAGACCCTGTTTATAGTCAAGGTGTGAACTTTTTCAGCTCCAGCTTTGGTATCCTGCAGAGATCAAAGGGCCTGTGTAGACTGAATTGTCCTTATACAGAGATGTATGGATGGGCAGCATGGATTTCAAAACACAGTCCCTTGTTTAGTAGTTTGAAGATATTATATATAACATAAATAGAAAAATATAGTCTACTGAGCATAGATGCTGTGGGTAATTGATACAAATTATTCACAGGATGGAGAGAGGGCGGGTGCAGAAAGGCCAAAAGTCTTTAAAGTCTCAGGTCAATTTCAAGGAAGGTGTGCAGTGTACAGCAGTGGGTGATTCCAAGGAAGATCCAATCCAGCTTAAATCTTTGCCATCCCAAGTAATCCAGGTGTTCTGAAAGGTTGTAGGTGTTGCTGGAGAAGTGATGCATTAGAATCCTCTGAAATTTGGGTCCAGTCTTTCCATTTAGAGGTTTAAAGAAGCAGAAATGAGATGTAGTGTCTGGAGCAGACTTAGAGCAGCAGCAGCACCAGTCTGGACACATTCAGTAATCCTGGAAGCAAACACTCTCACTTTCAAGAACGATAAAGAGGACGGGAAACTCTTTTTTTGGCGCAGAAAGACCATAAGAGACCGTCAGTTTTTCTGCTGGGGACTTAAATCAATAAATGGTAACCATGTTCCCATTCATTGATCTCGGGGCTTACGGAAGGCGGCAGGAGCGCGCGCCCGGCGCAGCCGCAGCAGGACAGGCTATCTGGACGGATTTATCTGTCCAGATAGACCTAAGTGGTTAAAAAAAAATTATGTCCCTAGTAAAATGTATGGCGACGATATTTTATTTGGAAATAAAGGTGCATTTTTTAAAATATATCACTAATTACAAGCCCTTATTTGCAAAAAATAACAGTAATATACCCCTATGATATACCTATTAAAAAAAAGTTGAGCCCCTAAGGTAATTATTTATGTATCTCTTTTAATGTCATTTTTAAATTATAATTGTTTTATTTTGGTAGCTATGGGGGGGGGGGGGGGTAAGACGTTAATCCATGGGGGTTATTTATTTTTATTTAATGTGAACCTAAACTGAGAAGTCTATGGATTTTTGCTTTAAACATAATACCAGTTGCCTGACACCCCTGCTGATCCTGTGTCTCGAATACTTTTAGCCACAGCCCCTGAACAGGCATGCAGATCAGGTGCTCTGACTGAAGTCAGACTGGATTAGCTGCATGCTTGTTTCAGGTGTGTGATTCAGCCACTACTGCAGCAAAAGAGATCATCAGGAGTGCCAAGCAACTGGTATTGTTTAAAAGGAAACATCCATATCCCTCTCAGTTAAGGTTCCCTTAACTTTCATGTATGTAGGTGTCATTTTAATATTTGGCCACTAGATGTCCCCCCCACTTTATATTCCTGTATACTGTGAACAGTACACAGGAAATGTTGTGTGTATGCTTTTACTTTCCCTTTGTCAATGACCACCGGCATCTCACTGATGCTGGTGATCATTGATCACAGGCACTTTGATTGGTGAATGGGAACATGTCTTCCCAATCACTAAACAGTCAACTAACTGGCGGCGATGAGAACATGTGCAGGAGCGCACACAAGCATGTGCCATGGTGAATGTGGTAAGGTATGTATATCTACGCCCCTAAAGCTAAGATGAAGTCTCATGGGGAGTTAATATACTGAACCTGTTCTGAGAACAGGTTAAAGGTAAAATTATGTATCCACATGTACCAGTATGTGTAATACATGACTAGACTTGCAAACAAATTTCACCACTTTACCCCCTGCAGTACAAATTTCTCCGTCCCGTTTCCCCCCCCCTAAACACTTTACCCCCTGCAGTACGAATTTCTCCGTCCCATTTCCCCCCCCTAAAAAACCAAGGAACGGAGAAATCTGTACCTCCAGCGCTCCCGCCACGGTCCGTACTCCCGCCGCTCATGCGTGCGCTCCCGCTGCTCGTGCACGCCGCCGCCCACTCGCCCGGAGATCAATGAACGGGAAAATCCATTCCCGTTCATTGATCTAAGCCCCCGCAATGATCTGCTGCTTCTATGAGAAACAGCGCGATCATTGTGATTTTCCCAGCCTCGTAGTGCTTCCTGTAAGCATCCTTCCGGACGCTTACAGGCCGCATGAACACAAACTCACTGTGGCCATCTTGTGGCAAAATAGTAAAACTATACCCTAAAGCATTTTACATATACAAATACATTAGTTTTACACAATAAATTAACCCATTACCTCCCACACTCCCCAATTTTGTTTTTGTAATTTTAAAAAAAATACAATAAAAAAAAAATGGTTACCTTAAGGACTGAACTTTTTAAATATTTATGTCAAGAGGGTATAACACTGTTACTTTATAAACTACGGGCTTGTAATTAGGGATGGATGCAAAACTGAAAAAAATGCACCTTTATTTCCAAATAAAATATTGGCGCCAAACATTGTGATAGGGACATAATTTAAACAGTTTTATAACCGGGACAAATGGGCAAATACATTTCATGGGTTTTAATTACAGTAACATGCATTATTTAAAAACTATAATGGCCGAAAACTGAAAAATAATATTTTTTTCCCACATTTTTTCCTATTTTCCCATTAAAACACATTTAGAATAAAATAATTCTTGGCATAATGTCCCACCTAAAGAAAGCCTAATTGGTGGTGAAAATATAGGTTATATTTATACAAGATATAGTTCATTTCATTGCGATAAGTAATAATAAAGTTATAGACGAATGAATGGAAGGAGCGCTGAAAGGTGAAAATTGTTCTGGTGTTCAAGGGGTAAAACCCCTCAGTGGTGAAGTGGTTAACATACAAACATCCTCCAGGAATGAAACTTGTCTGTAAGTTGGGACTGCCTGTAGGACATCATCCAACATGAGACCTCCACATAAGAATAAACCAGCTAATAGTATTCTTCATGTAGATAAGCCAGTATAAATAGTACTAAATATTTTGTATAAAACTGTAGGCTCTGGAACACAAAATACTTTTATATCAATGAGGAAGGAAAATTTGAGGTAACTTTTGGTGACTTTAATACTTACTATAAAATTGAAAGTGATCCAGATGTTTAGCAGAGCTCCTTACAACTATAGAACACCTTATTGTTAGTGGAAAGAAAGGGTGTCGGGAGTTTCTCTTTATCAGAGTGTCCAGGTGAAAAATGTATAAAAATGGAAACCTATCTTAGCTTTATTGGGATTAAAGACAGTTGTTGTCAAGCATAGACATTTGCACCACCAGCATCAATACCTCCTAAAAGCAAGACACTATGGATTTGCTAAAAGAAATGTTTATAATAATTTGCAGCAGGCATGGCACTAGACAGACTACCGGTAGATGACAAAAGGCACAAGTTCTTTGTCAGCTAAGAAATGTAAAAAAAATTATAAGCTACTTAGATTGTTTAGAAGATACCCAGAGGAGGACTAAGGCCCACATCCTATTCACTTTTTACTCTGAGTTTGCTCCAAGGAGATACCTTTCAATTTTACAATTAAAATAACATTAATGCTACCATCATGCAAGAAAATATGCAAAATGTTTAGAGTTTGATATTATGTTATAAACTTTTTTAAGTACTTTTTCAGTTGCGAGATGCTGAATATATTTTTTTTCCAGATAAGATGAAAAATAATTTTCTGAGAGAAAGCTCAGGAGAAAAAGTTAATTGGATAAGGGCCTAATGTTGAACAAATAGTCAATATAATGTCAAAATATCTATAAAGCAAGAGGTATCTCACATAAAATGTAAACGTAACATTGGACAGACTGGAAGTTGAACACTTTAATTAATTTATTAAATAGCACGCTCAGGCCTTGTTTACAGTGGGACATTAAGGTGCGACGTTATAGGGGCAAATTACATACATTAGAATTCCTCACTTTATGAAGGTGGCACCTGCACCGTAATGTCATACCCTGTAATGCAATGCAACCTAACCTAGCTTAATGCGTACACTTTTTGTGCGATATTGCATTAGGATTCTGTTGTGTGCCCTTAACATCGCATTATAATGCAACATCCCACTGGGAACAAGGCCTCAATGCTAGCATATATTTTTCTTAAAATAAATCCCCTATTATTTACCCCTTCTACCCCCCCCCCCCCTCTACCATAGTTACTAAAATAAAGCACTTGTAAAAAAAAGAAAAACCCAAAAAACCTCAAAGTAACAGCATTTAAAAAAACAAACAATTATTTACCTTAGGAGCTCGTTTTTTTTTTAATATGTCAAGAGAGTATATTACTGTTATTTTTGCAAATAAGGGCTTGTAACTAATGATACAGCATAAAGAAGTACAAAACAGAAAAAATACACCTTTATTTCAAAATAAAATATTGTCACTATACATTGTACTACGGTCATAATTTAAATAATGTAATAACTGGGACAAATGGACAAATAAAATGTGTGTGTTTATCTATAGTACTGCGTTTTACTTTTAAACTATAATGGCTGTTAAGTGAGAAATAATGATTTTTTTTCTTATTCCCTTTAAAAATGGGAAATAAAAAAAATGTACCACCTAAAGAAAGCTACTTTGTCCCACAAAAAACAATATATAGATCATTTTGGTGTGATAAGTAGAAATAAAATTATTGGCCAATGAATGGGAGGAGCGTGATTTGTGTAAATTGCTGTGGTTTTAAAGTGGAAAAACCTGTGGTAGGGAGGTGGACAAGAACTGAAATTATAAGTGTGAACTGTAAACTGCAGCAATTTGGTTCATTGAGCTTCCACACTGAGAAGTAATGAGCCTTTGAATGTTTCAACATTATCCTGTTATCAGGAGTGGTTGTTCAGGCAGAAACAAGGTTTCTGAGCTTCTAATTACTTTTCAGGAGAGCAGTCTGCACTGCTACTCCAACTTGCCTCATCTGTATAGATAAAGCACTGGTTTATTAACTCTTGAAATAAAAAAAATAAAAAACGCAACTGAGACATGTTCTTAGTAGAATTGGTACTATATGTACCCATTATTTACTATTTATATAGCACCGACATCTGCTGCAGCGCTGTACAGATTATATGGGTCTTGTCACTTAACTGTCATTCAGTGGGGCTCACAATCTAATCCCTACCATAGTCTAGAGCCAATTTAGGGGGAAGCCAAAGGACTTATCTTTAGATTTTTGGGGGGATGTGGGAGGAAACCAGAGTGCCTGGAGGGAGCTCATGCAGACATGGGTAGAACATACAAACTCCATGCAGATTGTGCCCTGGCTAGAATTCAAACCAAGGTCCCCACGCAGCAAGGCAAGAGTGTACCCATGTTTATCTCATCATGTTACATATCCCACTGGTATACTTTGAAAAACATATCAGTTTGTGTACATTATGGCAAGAATGGTGAGACTCAACTGCTCCTGGATTTACACTCACAACTCACAGTGATCACATGTTCAATATTTGAAGAAGCAGTAAGACCCGGTTGGCAGAACAAAGGGAAGAAACAACAAAAGAGGAATAATGTAAGATACACCGGAAATATGTTATTTGTAGAATGTGTGAAAAGGTTTAGTGCAGGTTAATACTACTACACTGATTCCAGACATATCTCTTTTGTACAAAATCCTTTTGAACATTGCCATATACCTGGAATAATGTTATTCCCAAGCTTTATACTTGATTTTACAATGTGTTTTGCATCCTCGCAGGAATAAGTTGGCTCTGGAACAAAGAATGCGGATCAGAAAGACCTTAAATAATTCATTGATTCAGTATTTTCTACACGTTGTAAGCAACCTAGTTTAATGTTGCATATTCCTTACATGTAGAACAAAATTCTCCTTGGTGAATACACTGGGTTAATGACTACAATAGTTTAATGTAAAAAGTAATAAATGCTGGTGATCAAAATCCAGCCTTTGCACATTTACAAATGATTCACTACAGATATTCTAATTAAACATTAATATGATTTTTGGCAGGCAGGATAGGAATACACACAGCATGAAACATTATATGTTGATCTCCCTAATTAAGCCCATTACAAAAGCTTAACAATCACAGGGTATTTGGAATTATTAGTTTGGATTATTAAGAAGAACTCGTTAAATGTTTTCTGGAAGGGAGATGAATGTGAAGGGGCTGTAGTGTCCTATATCTGTACACACAAGGTTGTGTACTGCATAAGATGTCTGGTAAGGCTTTTATATCAAGTCAATATTTTAAAAACGCAAAAATTAGGTTATTTGTAAATCTACCCTTGTTTGCCTCAAATTCATCCCTATTTTAACCCAACTTGAACCTTTTATTTAAAAGGAACCCGAGGTATGAGATCTACGGAGGCTGCCATGTTTATTTTCTCTTAACATTATTTACATAACGACCGCGTCACACCAATGGGCGTGACCACGGCGGCAGCCCCAGGACCGCCTAACGCCAATTGGCGTCAAGTCCTGGGGCCGGCTATTGCAGGAGATCTTGCGCAGGCTGCTCCTCCTTCAGTCTCCCAGCAGAGCTCGGAGACTGTTAGACGGCGAAGCCGCCATCTAATTAGGCTGTACAGTGCTGCAATCTAAGGCAGCGCTGTACTGGGGACAACCGTGTGACACGGCTGTCCCCTCAGTTGCTGCGGAAGTGATCCGCTGTCATAGGCTAAAGCCTAAAACAGCCGATCACGCTGATTGGCTGGCGGAGGGAGGGAGGGGGGATTATCAAATTAAAATTATTATTTTTTTGCAAAATAAAGAAATACATATTTATAAAAAAAAAACACCTGGGGGGCGATCAGACCTCACCAACAGAGAGCTCTGTTGGTGGGGAAAAAGGGGGGGGGGGAATCACGTGTGTGGTGAGTTGTGCGGCCCTGCAGCTTGGCCTTAAAGCTGCAGAGGCCAATTTCTCAAAAAAAAAAGATCTGGTCTTTAGGGAGATTTAACACTGCGGTCCTCAAGTGGTTAAACAATACCAGTTGCATGGCAGTCCTGCTGATATTTCTGGTCGAGTAGGGTCTAAATCACACACCTGAAACAAGCATGCAGCTCATCTTGTCAGATTTGACATAGACATCTTATCTGCATGCTTGTTCAGGCTCTATGGCTTAAAGTGTTAGGGGCAGAGGCAGCCTGGCAATGTGCATTATTTAAAAGGAAATGAACATGTCAGATTACATGTCCCTCTCAGCACGGGTTCCATTTCAGTTTGAGCCTTTGCAACCACACTTACTACTAAACCAAATAGTTTTGCCAGGCCAGTCCTTAACATGGAATTTATACTACATTTGGAAAAATTCCCAGTGAGCATAGTGAAGTTGGCTGCTCTGCCTAAAACCTCTACTTTGACTCATCACGCAGGACATTACTGGAGACGACAAATAGATATCGCCTGCAAATCATTACTGCAGCAAGCTTTCACTAGACACCAGGCAAAGGCATGAAAACTAGAAGATTGTGAAAACATGGCTTAGCCCTCATGTAGGGAAGGCAAAGCACCTAATAGTGTAAGTGGTGTAGTGTAAATAAACACAAAAATGATGTCTTCCGTAAATTTGAGATATTCCATCCCCTGCTGGGTTTGTAAGTTATCTTGGCCTGATGGAGGTTCAAACAGACCTTACTAAGACACCTATCTTACCAAAAAAAGCTCTTACCATGTGCATGGAGAGTCTATTATCTGGGCTCTCCTTCACCGTACTCAGCCAGAGTCATTTAAAACTAAACACGAGTGGGCATATCATCTCTAGGCACCAGAACTAGAAAGTTTCTGTTCAATCTGCAATAAATATTGCATACTGAGGACCATTCCAGGCAAAATAACATGCAGGTACAATATGTTCCCGAGTCATAGGGATACTAAATCTCTTTCTATACTAGAGCTGCAATACAATAACTTCCAAAAGGGAGAGGAACAAACACACACAGTTATGTGGATCCAGCATGAACATACCTCTGTGCTTACCTTAGGTAGCTGTACCTCTGGTCAGGTATCCTTTATCGATAGCCTGAGCTCATTTTTAATTAAATAGTTAATTTTGTGATCACAACTAAGTTACTAGCCTTTCAGCAACCCTAACAATGCTCTAACGTGAACCAAAAGGAAGTTGGAAACTTTTGCCACCCAACAATATAGCATAAGTTTGGAGGGTTTATGCTCGGCTTTACTTTCCATTGTTATCCAACTTAGTAACTCATCCCCAGTGTGAGCAGTACAATAAACAAAGTGAACTCTTCAATGCTAACCTTTATTAATGTGGTTTCAATAAAAGTCCAGCTTGTTGCACGTTGTTGCTGCTAACTATATGTTTGCCTCATACCTTCCACAAGTGAATGGGAGTAGTGTATTTGGTCTGTTATTTTGAGCCCTGCAAGCTCCATATATCAGCCAGCATCTTACTTGTGGCATCATCTTTGCCAAGCGAACCAGTGGTTGCATTAGGGCCCGTTTCCACTAGCGCGAATTCGCATGCAGACAACGCATGCGGATTCGCATAAGCAATACAAGTGGATGGGACTGTTTCCACTTGTCAGTTTTCATTTGCGTTTTTATGTGCAGGATTTTTCTGCACGGTAGACCCTGCAGAATTCGCCTGCGTGTGGAATGCAGGCGAATCGCAGGCAATGTATTTAATAGGGAAATCGCATGCGTTTTTTGCATGCGTTTTTTCCCGCGATTTCGCATTGAAAGTAATGTAAATTGACACAGGCAGTGACATGGTTAAAATCGCATATACCCTGCCTATGCGAAATCGCATGCGAAATCGCGGCAAAAAAGGCATGCGGAATCGCATCCGCATGCGATTTTGTCAGCGGTGATATGCGGCGATTCCGCACCGCACTAGTGGAAATGGGCCCTTATTTTTTACATCATCTGTATTTACATTATACTGTATCTCAGAAAGGGAGAAGAGTCTGCATTCTATCATCTCAGTTCATAGGAAGCAAAGTACTGTAAGCTATAATTAGTCTTATATAACAGTATGCAAGCCTTATGGAATTGTGTGCAATAATATCTTCTAAACATGCAGAGAAAGGAATGAAGTATGAGGTATCAGAGCGCTAAACTGTTCTAAATTTCATGAAGTATCCAAAAGTAAAAAAAAAATATTTACGTTTAGCTTTAGAATTAGTCATTTCATAAAGAAAATACACAATTAGAAGAGGGGATAAATATATAGACACCAAGTCAACAATATGAGAACAAATCCCAAATAGTGATGGGCTCATGAGTAATTACAAGTAGTTACCTACTCGAATTTGTGATTCAAATAAAGTTTTATTGCCTCAGCTGTGTGCATGGGAGATGGAAGGTTAATTACCCAGAATTCTGTCAGCTTCTATGCGTCCCAAACGACTTGCACGCGGCCTTCATAATCGTGCTGATGTACTTGCATTCAGCGATTTGAATGTGATTTTAGACAGATAGTAAACCACAGGAAATCGGCAGTAGAGTAAAACAGACTTGCTTCAGTTTAACAAAAATTTACATCCCTTATCTAGTCACTATACAAGTCATTTTGTAACTGAATGCCATTAAATATCTTTCAGCTTCAATCTGCAGGTCTGATAACTTTTAAGGAAAATTGCTGGAAACCATGGCAACATCATATAGTTCAGTTTTGGAGATGCACTGAATTCTCTTCCCTTTTATCTGCCTCTCTGTTCCATAGGTCTGCACAAGGTATAAAGAAAGATGTATGATGTCCTTTTTTCACCTATACAGTCTTCATTGAGTTTATAGTGATGACATTTATTTCACAATAAGGTATGCATGATTATGCTTTATGTATGCATATCTGGTAGTAGTAAATTCCAACTTAGTAACAGATGACACATCTATGCAGGGCAATGTTCTGAGTGAAACAAGTACAGCCTCAGAGTAATGGCATGGACAAATAACAGGTATAGACTTATCTTTGGAAAATTGGAGATACACTTTAGGGAGCTTTTGTCCTTTTAGTATAGGGACTGTACCTGGATGTTACTGGATCAGCTGCCAATCTTTAGAAAATCAATGTTCTGCTCCATTGACCAATGATCACCCTAGCTTCCTCAGTGGGGGTAATCTAGTCAGCCATATTCTAGCAACCAGAATCAATTGCTCATCTAGTTAAGATTTTGACAGTGATTTTTAGAATATTATACATAGATTTTCCAGAAGTTGATAGCCATGGTACATTTAACCATATACAGAAAGAGAGCACAGATCAACTTATCCAGTTCAAAGCATCCAATAATCAATATGATGGGCTGTTGTTCAGCACAAGCTGTTTGACTGTTTAATATCTTAGAAGACCTTTGATTGACATTTTTCTTGATGACACTGACTTCATGCAGATTTTGTCCATGATACAACCACAAATTTCCTATCACAGACTAGATATATGAAAGATCATCTAACATATACCATGTGTCAGGAGCCAAGGATCAAGAAAGTTCAGAGTTAATTCAAGAATGTTCAGAATGATTCTCAGAGGAGCCGCACAGCTTTGACATCACAAATCATGTGACTGTATAACAACCATTAAGGAGTCCACCAATACTCACATAGGTAACGTGTATGAATTCTGATCAGTTATCACCTGCAGTACAAGTGAAGTTATAAACACCAGGTGAAACAGGGGTATTTTACAACTCCTACTTCCTGGATTTTATAACTGATATCTGGATATAATGAGTGAGAGCTTAATCATAAATTACCTTAACCAATTGATCTTTAAGTTGAATACAAATCCCCTTTCCCAAGTTTGATTTAAGGTCATATATTCTTCTCCTTTATTTGTGTCAGTGTGATATACTGTACATATGGATTACCACTACATAAAAGTGTAACATCAAGCTACAATTAATGTTTAACCTTTTTGTGGGCCCATAAAATTATAGTGTCATAATTACAGTATGGTAACATAACTGATTTTAAAGAGACACTGAAGCGAAAAAAAAATTATGAAATAATACATTGGTTGTGTAGTACAGCTAAGAAATAAAGCATTAGGAGCAGAGACATAAGTCTAATATTTGTTTCCAGTACAGGAAGAGTTAAGAAACTCCAGTTGTTATCTATGCAAATAGCCATTGATCTCTACGACTTTCAAAGTTGCAGAGAGCACTGACTTCTGATGGCTTTTATCTTAACTGTATTGTTTATTCCTTTTGCAGAGAACAGTTCAGGACAGGTCAAAAGTTCACTGCTGTTCTGTAAAAACATTTAGAACGCTGAGTAAGGTGTAAATTGCAAATATTAGAGAATGATGCAATGTTATAAAAAAAGCTGTAAAACTGAAAATAAAAATATGAGCATTTTTTATTGCAAACAATGTTCTAGTAATTATCCGTACTACACAACCAATTCATTATATGGTATCATTTTTTTTTTCACTTCAGTGTCTCTTTAACAACAATATAACCACCAATAGTTACATAGTTTTGGTTGAAAAAAGACATACGTCCATTGAGTTCAACCAGTACAAAATACAACTCCAGCCTGCTCCCTCACATATCCCTGTTGATCCAGAGGAAGGTGAAAAAACCCTTACAAGGCATGGTCCAATTAGCCCCAAAAGGGAAAAATTCCTTCCCGACTCCAGATGGCAATCAGATAAAATCCCTGGATTAACATCATTAGGCATTACCTAGTAATTGTAGCCATGGATGTCTTTCAACGCAAGGAAAGCATCTAAGCCCCCTTTAAATGCAGGTATAGAGTTTGCCATAACTACTTCCTGTGGCAATGCATTCCACATCTTAATCACTCTTACTGTAAAGATCCCTTTCCTAAATAAATGGCTAAAAGTTTTTCCTCCATGCGCAGATCATGTCCTCTAGTCCTTTGAGAAGGCCTAGGGACAAAAAGCTCATCCACCAAGCTATTATATTGCCCTCTGATGTATTTATACATGTTAATTAGATCTCCTCTAAGGTGCCTTTTCTCTAGACTAAATAAACCCAGTTTATCTAACCTTTCTTGGTAAGCGAGACCTTCCATCCCACGTATCAATTTTGTTGCTCGTCTCTGCACCTGCTCTAAAACTGCAATATCTTTTTTGTAATGTGGTGCCCAGAACTGAATTCCATATTCCAGATGTGACCTTACTAGAGAGTTAAACAGGGGCAATATTATGCTAGCATCTCGAGTTTTTATTTCCCTTTTAATGCATCCCAAAATTTTGCTAGCTTCAGCTGCAGCGGCTTGGCATTGAGTACGATTATTTAACTTGTTGTCGATGAGTACTCCTAAGTCCTTCTCCAAGTTTGATGTCCCCAACTGTATCCCATTTATTTTGTATGGTGCTAGACCACTGGTACGACCAAAATGCATGACTTTACATTTTTCAACATTGAATTTCATCTGCCATGTATGTGCCCATATAGCCATCCTATCCAGATCCTGTTGCAATATGACACTATCTTCCTTAGAGTTGATGATTCTGCACAATTTTGTATCATCTGCAAAAATAGCAACATTGCTCACTACTGCATCTACTAGGTCATTAATAAATAAATTGAAGAGCACTGGACCCAGTACAGACCCCTGTGGGACCCCACTGCTAACAGTCTCCCATTTTGAGTATGATCCATTGACACAACTCTTTGTTTTCTGTCAATTAGCCAGTTCCCTATCCATGCACACAGACTCTTCCCCAGTCCTTGCATCCTCAACTTTTGCACCAGACTTTTGTGGGGAACAGTGTCAAAAGCATTTGCAAAGTCCAAGTATATCACATCTACAGCATTCCCAATATCCATATTAGCATTCACTACCTCATAAAAGCTGAGCATGTTAGTCAAACAGGACCTGTCTTTAGTAAACCCATGTTGATGCTGAGAAATAAGATTATTTTCTACTATGAAGTCATGTATAGTATCTCTTAGTAACCCCTCAAATAGTTTGCATACAACTGATGTTAAGCTTTCAGGCCGATCATTTCCTGGATCTGATTTTTTGCCCTTCTTAAATAATGGGTGTGAACTCAAATATAGCATGACTTCTCTTATATCTATAGACTGGTTGTACAGAATTTGCTGCTGGTTAAGGCCCCTTGTACGCTATTGTGTTGCAGTAAGGTATTTTACTGCAAGAGGACGCTATGTCAGTGAAAGTCTATGGAGATTTTCACACTTATGCGATGCACCGGAAGTAGTTAATTTGGCCCACAACTGCTGCAAAGTCCTCCATGCATTGCCTAATGAACTGTGTTTACCACAAGGATTATGCAGTAATGCCATGTCTATGGCAACACATGCGCAGACCGACGGGAATCCCACTGACGTATTCCTGTCCAGCAGGAAGTGAGTCACCCATGGGATAGGGGCCATGCATACGACCCTGTTGTCACACTCTATCCCAGGGTCATATGAGTACGGATTTGTGCCGTGATCCCATGGCAGGCTCTACTGCCGTGGGAGGTTGGCACCGCACAAGTGTAAAAGAGGGCTCAGGAAACACAATTTTTATAAATCAAACATACATGATAAGTCTGGAGCCTAAATGGAGCCATGATACAATAATTTTTGTCCAATCGTATTATATATACTCTGAATGGATACTTTAGGTAGTTCCACATATTACATAGAAATGGTAACATTGGACAAAATGTTTTTATCAGTGGGCACCTTAATGTGACCCTGAGGTGAGAGATGTATAGAGGCTGCCATATTTATTTCAATTTAAGCAATACCAGTTGCCTGGCAGTCCTGCTGATCCTCTGCCTCTAATACTTTCAGGTTTAGACTCTGAGGCCCCGTTCACACTGCACGCGTTTGTGTCCGTTTTTAAGGTACGCGTTTTGTGTGCGTTTTGCGAGGGCCAGAAAAATCAATGCAAAGGTATGGCCCTCGTTCACATATACGCGTGGCAAACGTATGCGTGGCAGAAACGCATAGTTGGATGCATTTCTGTGCGTCGCGCACAGAAACGCATTATAATGAAAGTCAATGGGCGCGCACTAAAAACGCATGGCATGCGTTTTTGTATGCGTATTCGGAGGTGCGTTTCTCGTCGGAAGTGTAGGACTCTTCCAGGTATGATCAAAAACGCATAAGGAAAAAACGCATACAAACGCATTACAAAAACGCGTACAAACGCGTACAAACGCATGCGTTTTTCCAGTGCGTTTACTACATGCGTTCTGCACGTTTTCCACACGCACATAATATGAACAGGGCCTGAATAAGCATGCAGCAGATCAGGTGTTTCATTACTTCATTATTGTCATAACTGACAAGATTAGCTACATGCTTGTTTCTGGTGTACTTCACAGGCTACTGGAGCCAAATAGATCAACCGGGCTGCCAGGCAACTGGTATTGTTTAAAAGGAAACAAATATGGCAGCCTTCATAGCACTCTCACCTCGGGTTCGCTTTAAGAAATCCCAGCATATCTATCGCCTACCGTCCAAACCTCTTGAGTTGGCAGAAATTCATGGTACTGTAAATTCTTCTTCAGATCGCAAAATTTATGTTAAATGAGTTTGCATTTTGAAAAATGCTGCATTACATACTAGTCTAATATAAACAAATCAAAGAAAGAATATGGAGCAAATAGTAAATTAAAATATTACTGTCTACATCCCAACTGATAAGAACTGCCAAACTATGTTGCAGATTAGTTTTTTTTTATCAAGCAATATAAAACCACATAAATACACTTCAATGTCTGCCATCATCACCATGTAGAGTTAGAGCCTTTTACGTCAAACATGCATTTTTGATGAGAGACACATCCTGTCCCAAAGGTCATGCCTTACAATGAGAACTGGAAAAACTGTCTTACTTGAGGGTTGTGAGTTCTGTGAGTGATGGCTGGGTGGCCTTAAGGTAGCTCTCTCTCCGTGCTGCAATCTTTGGAGATGGCTTTGGGCTGTTGGTGTCGGAGTCTCCGCTGTCATCATCTCCCATGGCTTTGATGTAGCTGCCACTGCGCATCCGTCGACATGGAATCTCCTCATCTTTACTCTTGGGGGTATATCCACTCCATTCATCTTGGGGAACCTAAAGATAAGACACAGGAGATACTAATGAAAGCTGTCTGAATCAGGGGGCACAAACTGCTGGCTAATCAAAGTGTGCAATCTGACTGAATCAGGAAAAAAAACACAAAACAATTTAATCAAAGGTGCAATGCATCGAATAAACACTGTAAGACCTATTTATACAACTGGTGAAACGAGAAAGGGAATTATTGCAGCTCGGTCCAGTTATAATCCTCTTTAGAGAATGACAGTGAACTGGTTGCTATGGTATCTGCACTCTGAATTAAATATGAACTGTAACCAAGGATTGAACTTCATCCCATTCAGTAGTCGATAACCGGTTTCCCATGAGAAATATTTATCTTTCCTCTAATAGATCATCAGGGACGTCTGTAATGGTGGCCATACATGGTACAATAAAAACGTTCGATTTTCCCGTTCATTCGATCTAAATGATCGAAAAATCTTTATATTTGATCTAACAGAATAATCGAACTAAATTATCTAATTGAAAAATTGTACCATGTATGGCCACCTTATGGCTGATATTGTGGTGAAACCCCTCCGACAGTATAATGTTAGGACCTAGGTCCAAACATCACACTGTGGGAGCCTTGTTGCATTGTGGAAAATACCTGCTATTTCCAACTGCCAAGCAACCAAGATCTCCCTCTGTGCATATGGATATTTATTTAAAGAAAAACCTTTAGCCTATCGCATTGTTAGGAGGTGGGGTTATATATAATGGAAGTTGGTGCTGTCTTTTTTCATGTCTGTTAGTAGTAAAGATGATTCCCTGAAGGCTGATTATGGACCAAACAATATGAACAAATTACATGGTGAATATCAATCATTTCTTGATCTCTCTTCTATTTTTTAACTTCTCAGTTTGCAATGTATTGATTTGTTTTTTTTTCCCTTTACGCTAAAATTCCTCTTTAACCATTTAGTAGATGATTGGTAATACTGTAACAGAGGCGCCAAATTAGAATAAAACAATTAAAATTTAGAATTTTATTCTAATTTGGAGCCTCTGTTATTACCAATCATCTACTGATCTAGTCCACCCTTGGTGGAGGGGTGTTATCCCCATTCTTCCTATCTACAGAGAGCGACTTCTTAATACCTGAGTGGGGTCAGGTTATAATTCTCCCCACCTGCACATCCAGTGGTTGCCTTTGTGGTAACCCAGACTTGTGAGTATATTACTCGTATTCTTTATGTTACATCTCCTTTATCGTGACATACTACACTATATTGGGCTCTTGGTTTTCACTTTTTTGGACCCTTCCAAGGCTCTTTAACCATTTATGCCACGCAGACGTGAGCTTCACGTCCGCAGTGGCAGCTGCTAGAGCCGCAGGGACGCCTAGTCATGTCCCTGCAGTTTGGGGAGTTTGCAGGCGATCGTGCGGACAGATGCCTGTGATCGCGCTGCTGCTGCTAGCAGGGGGGATTGGCCGCACAGGACAAAAGTCCCCTGTGCCAATCTGAGCATGTCTGCCGAGAATAAACACTGTTTTTGTACAAAAACAATGTCTGTTCTTTAAATACAGCCGCTGCGCAATCTCCAGCCGTGATTTCAGCCGGTTTCCGCCGCCCGATCATTAAATTTATGAATGAGAACAACCTACCCGCTGGCAGTGTGATCGCAAGTTTCCAATGGAAACCTACGTCACTTCCTTAGTTACAATGTGTCAACACAATGGGCCTGATTCAGTAAACGGTGCTAACCCAGTTAGCACGCCTAAAGGCTTTGGGCGTGCCAACTAGGGTGCTAAGTAGTTAGCACATGCAAACTACTTAGCACCGTAGTTAGCACATGCAAACTACTACTTAGCACCATGCTAACTAGGGTGCTAAGTAGTTTGCACGTGATAACTAGGATGCTAAGTAGTTTGCATGTGCTAACTACAGTGCTAAGTAGTTTACATATGCTAACTACAGTGCTAAGTAGTTTGCATGTGCTAACTACGGTACTAAGTAGTTTGCATGTGCTAACTACTTAGCACCCTAGTTAGCACATGCAAAGCATGTTAGCACATGCAAAGTGGCTTTTCACTGGCGTGCTAACACTTAGCACCCTTTTCTGAATCAAGCCCATTGTATCCTATGTAGCGTATAAAGTACGCTAATAGGAATTTTGCTCAGCGTGGACATCTTGTGGCCAAATAGAAAATTACATCTACTGACTTTAGGGGGGAAAAAATTATATCTATGACAATAGGGCATATAATTATTAAATAATTGACAAAAAATTAGTGATGGATGTAAAACTGAAAAAATGCACCTTTATTTCCAAATAAAATATTGTCACCATACATTGTACTAGGGATATACGTTTAACGTTGCAATAACTGGGATGAATGGCCAAATCAAATGTGTGGATTTTAATTATGGTAGCATGAATTATTTTAAAACTATAATGGCTGAAAACTGAAAAATAATTAATTTTTTTAAATTTTTTCCTTATTCCCATCATAATGCATTTAGAATAAAATAATTATTAGCACCCAAAGAACGCCCAATTGGTGGCGGAAAAAACAAGGTATAGATCATTTTGTTGTGATAAGTAGTGATAAAGTTATTGGGGAATGAATGGGAGGAGTGCTGACAGGTGAAAATTCCATAAGGTGAAAAATACCCGCAGGCTGAAATGGTTAAAGTGCATCTAAACTTTTCTGAAGAACTAAATGAACTTCATACTTTGTTTTTAATAATAATTAACAATTTCTGATTATAATTTCTCCCATGTACTCTCTCCTCCTATATTTATCTTGGATTGCGGAGGGTGTGTTCCAATTTAAAGCAAAAGAGGAGAACTAGGAGTGACACAAAGAGGAGACAATGCATATTGCTGCATGAAACAATGGTGGATAGTGTGAATCACATCACTTTTATAACCATGGAAGGGTAAGAACTTTGTTGGAGAAACACACCCATTATATAGCAGCGCTGAGGGCTTTGTGTATGTATTTCAGTAGTCATGGTCAGATCTGATTAAATGGCTACTGAATAGGGCATTCACAGCTTATTCCCTGGCAAATTAAACATAGTTGGGTATCAAGCACTCCTATCCCAATGATGGTAGACAATTCATCACCAACTTGAGTTCACTGGACAAGCTGGGCGTAGTTGAGTTGTGATACTGTTTTGTCACCTCCTTAATAAGGGAACGCCAAATTATTATTGTACAGTATTTATATAACACCAACATCTTCTGCAGCGCTTTACAGTCACTTGTCACTGACTGTCCCTCAGAGGAACTCACAATCTAATCCTACCATATGTCCATCGTAGTCTAGGGCCAATTTTTAAGGGGAAGCCAATTAACCTGTCTTTTTGGATGTTTGTATTGCATTTATTAAATGTCTTGCCCAAATTTACATGTACCAAAGACCACATCAGTCAGCAGGGATGTCATTGAGGTGCTAATACATTTGAGATGATTAAGAATTATGCTAATTATTATGATACATAATTATACTAAATATTATGAAAAGCTATTGTAAAATGGACCCATCAATATAAAAGCATTTCACTGCTCTATACTGAAGCTTCATAGATTTGCAGTAAAAAAATGGCATATTCCTGCATCAACTTTAAATTACTGTATTTGCATATTTCAAGTAAAGTAGAAAGTTGGCACTGACCCAAAACGTTGTACTAAATGCCTTTTAGACATCTGTGGCAAAGGAATATAGGGACACAAAAATGCCAATAGACGTTCGCTGCAGGCGGAAGTAGTTTTGTATTAAAAAGCTTTTAGACATCCGTGGCGTATGGATGCAAAATCCCAGAACACCTATAGCCGTCGGTGGCAGTCTAAGGATTAATACAAACTCATTGTAGATCAGTGACTAAGAAGAAGCAGCATAGGATAAGTGCTAAACCAGCAGGCAGTGTTTTTTAAAGGAAGGCAGCAACGACACCTTCAATATTCCTCTCACTTAATGTTTTTCATATGGTGTTCTTATTTCTCAGTGTTCTCATACGGTGGTGATCTGTAACTTGCTTTTATTTTGCTGTGTTTGGGACATCAACCCCATCATTTTACATTAATAGCTTTTATATAAAACAAGTTGTCGTTTGGGTTTTCTGGTGTTTTAGGACCACAGGGGAAAAAGCTCCAGTATAAGGCGCTGTGTGGTTTGCCTTCTGGATATCTCACTGTCTTTCTTCAATAAAACTGAACAAGTTTCTTGCTGGAGGGAAGCTAGAATAATGTATTAAACATTTCTGACTGTAATTCTCCATGGAATTTCCCAAGACTTCATAGCATGTAATCATACGTAGCCGGGCCACTTATTCGGATGTACGATGCATCAAAGGAAATAACCTTCGACTGACACAGAAGTTGTCCTGCTAGAATTCAAGTAAAGGGTGACAACCAGCAGGAAGCAGATTCTCTAATTAATTGAGGGATTTCACTGCAGACATGGGCAAGCGTGCTGAAGTGTTGCAGTTGGCGATGCTGGGAAAAGACCAAGTGCAGTTCTGTACTTCGTGTAAGTGAAAGAACATTGCTCATATGTGTGAAATGGTGCTTCCTCTTAAGGTAGCCACAGGGGAAGGCATCTGAGAAAACGCTAACTTGCTTCAGTTCATTCCTAGTTTTGTACTGCTGAAAAGGAATGCAAGGAAAGATGATGGATTTCCACGAACAAAGCTAAAAGATCTGTCAGTTACTTCAGCAATCTGTCTCTTGCCCTTGACACAAAAGGGTACTTTGAAATGTGAACACTAGGTTCTGACTACAATGCTAACGCTGGGATTTAAAAACTAAATTGTCTCATGTATCTCGCCAGGAGCATGTATTGATCCTCATGAATATGTCTTATCAGGCCAGTGCCTGACAAAGTAGAACACTTGTTTAGTCCATTGGAAGTAGCCTTTTTCAGATGTATAAAAATAACAATAGCATAAGAGTGTAGCCCTAGGAAGACTAAATACTGTAATTAGATATAGCTGAATCATCAATACTTATCTGCATTGCACCAAGGACAGACATGGGGCCATCAAATTTAACACAGCCAAAAGGTACTAACTTTGCTGGAGCTTGTGTCAGTGAAATTATTATTATTATTATTATTATTATTATTTATTTTTATAGTGCTGACATCTTCCTCAGTGCTATACAGAGTACTGTATATGGTCTTGTCACTTAAAGAGGAACTCCAGTGAAAATAATGTAATTAAAATAAAAGTGCTTCATTTTTACAATAATTATGTATAAATTATTTAGTTAGTGTTTGCCCATTGTAAAAGCTTTCCTCTCCCTGATTTACATTCTGACATTTATCACATGGTGACATTTTTACCGCTGGCAGGTGATGTCACTGGAAGTAGATGCTGCTTGCTTTTTTGGCAGTTGAAACCAGCTGTAAACAGCTATTTCCCACAATGCAATGAGGTTCACAGACAGGAAACTGCCAGGACCATGGTCCTCACAGTTTCCTGTGGGAGGAGTTTCACCACAATAGCAGCCATACAGAACACCCTGATGATCCGTTTGTGAAAAGGAATAGATTTCTCATGTAAAAGGGGATATCAGCTACTGATTGGGATGAAGTTCAATTCTTGGTTACAGTTTCTCTTTAACTGCCCCTCAGAGGGACTCATAATCTAATCCCTACCAGCATGGTGTTGTAGTCGTTAGTGCTCTCGCCTTGCAGCTCTGGGTCCCCGGTTCGAATCCTGGCCAGGTCAACATCTGCAAGGAGTTTGTATGTTTTCCCCGTGTCTGTGTGGGTTTCCTCTGGGGATTCTGGTTTCCGCCCACACCCCCAAAACAAGCAGATTAGTTAATTGGCGACACGATACATACATAGACCTATGACTATGGTAAGGATTAGGTTGTGAGCTCATCTTAGGGACAGTTAGTGACAAGACAATATACTCTGTACAGCGATGTGTAATATATCAGCACTATATAAATACTTAAATAAATAGTCATATGTCTATGCATGTATCGTGTGGTGTATGTATCATAGTCTAGGACAAATTTAGGGGGAAGCCAATTAAATTAGGTGTATGTTTTTGGGATGTGAGAGAAAAAACTTGAGTGCCCAGAGCAGATACAGGGAGAACATACAATCTCCTTGCAGATGTTTGCCCTGGGTGGGATTCAAACCCAGCGGTGTAAGGCAGGAGCGCTAACCAGCGGTGTAAGCCATGTTGCTGCCCAGACGAAATTAACAACACACTCAATGGGATGATACAAACATAGAAATGGTATGTTACTTCTTATTTTATTTTTTTCGGGCCACATATGTGTCAATTCTTTTGGAAAATGAATACCATTGTTGCCTGATAAGTAATGCAGCTGCAGTTTTCTTCAGCAAGATTGCTTCTGCTGAGCAGAGGTGCAGCAGGTGGAATAAATATTTGAAGCAGAGTTGGTGGTTGCAATTAGTAATACAAATAAAAGTGCTGAAAAGTTGATTTCACAGCAAGAGTTTCATTTTGGAGAATTTCATTGTGAAAAAAAAATGGCTTTCACATTTGTGAAACGAAAGCATTTTAAGCATGAGATGGATCATTTGTTCTTGCTTGATAGTATTTATAGGCTTCTTTATAAACCATCTCATTCGAAACCCCCTCTGAGCAGCCATTTAGCATGAAAAGATAGGCATATGCTCATAGAAGAGAATGCAGGTGCACAGCTTTTTTTTTTAGCTTTGAGGGCGTTGCTATAGAATCAGATTAGACAAAGCTATTTGAGAAGTAATGTAGGGAGCCTCAGCAATTGTTTTGATTTGTCAACAACATAATGAAGCAAGCACGTCTCCAAAATAACATTATTATGCAGGTAGGTCCTTAAATAACATAATTAGGCAGCATGTCCTCCAAATAACATAATTAGGCAGCATGATACTGAAATAACAATGAATCCGATGCACCACCAAAATACTACTGAAAAGATGTCAACACAACCCCTACCTAAATAACGCCCACGTAACCTGCTAGAGAGTTTTCAACTCTCTGTATGGAAGAGTCATGGCTCTAGTTCCTCCTCATACCATTCCACTTTAATCACTTTGGTCTAGGGTGTGGAAAGTCTCCTATTCCTGATCCTTTTTACTTTTACCCAGAATTGGTATCAGCGCCGGTTGTAACTCTCTCCCTTCCATCTTTTACATTCAAAATAAGCATCAACACAGGGTGTCACACCCTCCCCTCCATGTATTAGCACCAAGTGCATCACCCTCCCCTCCATCCAGAATTAGTATCAGCATCAAGTGTAACACCCTCTCACCTCCTTTAGGTTCTGGTCAGGAACCAGTCCGACGAAGGCTTTTTATAAGTCGAAAGCTCACTGTTTATCCATCTCTAAGTTAGCCAATAAATGGTATCATCCTGATTCAAAACTTCTTACCTCCTTTAGGAATTAGTGTTAGCACAAGGTATGACCCCATCTACTCTATCCAGAATTAGTGTGAGCAGAGGGTGTAGCACCTTCTCCTACATCCAGAATTAATGGCAGCATAGGATGTAACACTCTCCCCTCCTTCCAGAAAAGTGGAGCACAAGGTGTAACCCCCTCCCTTTCATCCAGAAATAGTGTCAACACCAAGTGTAACACCCTCTCCATTCAGAAGAAGTGTCAGCAGAGGGTGCATAACCCTTCCCTTCATCCAGAATAAATGCCATCACCGGGTGTAACACCCTCCACTCCATTCCGAATTAGTGGAAGCACCAAGTGTAACACTCTCCCCTCCATCGGGAATTAGTGTCAGCACATGGTGTGACCCCCTTCCCCTCCATCCAGATTTAGTGTAAGAACAGGGTGTAAATTATTTTTTATTTATTTATTTTTGTAAACCCCACATTTGGAACAGTGTTGCCAAAATTGGCATGCCAGTCATCATATTTTATAAATATGAAAGCTGGTCGGAAAAGTGCAGTATCAGGTAGCCACGGCTCCAAAAGTGCTATAGCTTGAGCTTCCACTTCTGCTTGCCTAGGGTTTTGGCAAGCACGGGAGCACAAACACAAGGTATCACAATGTGTGTTCCCTCACTTAGCAAATCAGAACCCAAAATATTTAACTTCCTTAGCGGTAATCCCGAGTCAGGCTCGGGGCAGGAAGCCACAGAACAGGGTGGTAATCTTGTGCCTGAGTGAGTTTCATGCAGGAGATGTTGCAGACCTCTCTGAGGTATGTTTTTCTTCTTGTTTTTTGGGTCTAACAGTTTGTGAAAAAAATGTTATGGCTTTTAGGCCCTAAATCTGGAAATAATCATAATGCAAGGGAGGTTAAATCATCTATGCAAGATGTTTAACCAGTTAAGTCCTCAAACTCATTTGGTTGAAAGTAATCAGAAATTGTAGGCACTTGTGAAATTAACAGGATGACAATCAGGTTTTATATGGTAGGATAGACAACTGATAATGGATATGGGCAACGCATGATGGAAATGTTATACAATTGGAAGCAAAGGTTTATTTCTTGCTGTAAACTTTTTTTAACTAGCATTGTCAATTACAAGGTTAATGCACAAGGTTAATGCAGAATAATTTACAATCATTATGGGGCAGAACAATAGCAGAACAATGGATAGCTCATCAGGCCTTCAGCACTCAGATTGTAGCAATAACAAGGCCTGTAGTCATTCTCCTAGAACCTATTCTAACACACACACACACACACACACACACACAAAAAAGAGCCTTAAGGGGCCCATACACTGGTCGATTTCAGCCATCGATCGATCGATCGATTCTATTGAATCAATAGGAAATCAATTCTATCAAATCTATCGATCGATTTACGGCTGATTTCAATTGATTTCAATTAATTTGATCTATCTGAAAGGATGGAAAATCTAGGTCAATCTGCTGCTGGCAGCAGATCGATTGTCCATAGAGTTGCATTGGATCTAATGGTCCAATAATGCATTTAGATCGATTTCCAATAGATTTCCAAAAGATTTCATTCTGAAATCTATTGGAAATCTGTTCCTAGTGTGTGGCACACATCAGATAGGTTCCAAGTGACCCTTGGAGGACTGTGATGAAAATGGAGCAGTGCTGAAAAAGTGGGTGGTGCCACAAGTGTCAGATATAGATCCAGTGCCTTGGCATTTAAGTATTCACCAGTGCGTTTCCTGATTTTCAGTGTGCTATTTTCAATTATCAAAGACAATTATAAATGTATAACTCACTCTTTGTTCTAGTTAGTGCTGGCATACAACAATACAAATTCTATCTTTCAGCTTTTCACAATTTGTGAAAACAAAATACCACATATGCCAGAGCAGTTTTTATTGTGAGCATTTGTAAGAAGGATTGTATCATACAGAGAGAGGGGAGCTCACTCTAAGCACATCCAGGGAGCAGAGACTCTTGTCCAAAGTATACTGTACTCAGAGCCTAGCAGTGTGTAATAAATCATAAGCTGCAGCCAGTGGTGTAACTAAGGAGCTTGAGGCCCCTGTGTGAGACTTACATGGGGTGCTAAGCACTCTATTGATATGGACCCCCAAAAATATTTCAAGGTCAGCAGCAGAATCAGAGAGGTGTATTCAGAGTAAGGAAACAGTTTGATAAGGATTATCACTATTCAATGCACATATAGAGGTGTTCATTACCAGCATAGCACCAATGAAAAGCTAATAAGATATATGAAGGAGACCCCTTCTGAGTCCCTCTGGTCCAGGGGCCCTGGTGCAGTAACAACCTCTGCAACCCCTATTGCTACGATCTTGTGTCTCTTCTTCCTCCTGCTGTTTTTGCAGCAGTATATCTATGTCCAGCGGGACTTCAGTTCCCGCACAGGGTTGTAGATATTAGTTTATTGCCACGAATGGCCGCAGTTGTCACCGCCGCTCGTTAGCCCAGAGATCAGTAAATGGAATGCAGATCCTATTCATCGATCTAAATGAAGGTGTCAATGATTGCCGGCATCAATTAAATGTCTGTCGTCATAGTAGTAAACAACGTTACATTGCATGCATTACTTGCTGTTTGTGTACTTGTGGCCAAATAGAAAAATTACACCTACATACAATTTTTTTTAATAAAAAGACATATACCATTAAAATGAACCCCTACCACCCTTATATATATATACATATATACATATATATATATATATATATATATATACACACACACACACACACACACAATTCAATGATACAAATTGTTAATTTAATTTAACAATTAAAAAACAAAAAAAAATATGATTTTTTTTTTATTTTTATGCTATGGGGGTATATTACTGTTATTTTTGAAATTACAAGCTTGTAATTAGTGATGGACACAAAACTGCAAAAATACACCTTTATTTCTATATAAAATATTGTCGCCATGTATTGTACTAGGGAATTTTTTTCTTAACTTTTCTGTTAAAATGCATTTAGAATAAAATAATTCTTAACAAAATGTACCACCCAAAGAAAGCCTAATTGGTGGAGAGAAAAAAAATCATCCGACTCCGATTTCTCAGTTTATGAAACCCCCGACTCCAACTCTGACTCCAGGTACCCAAAATTGCTCTGACTCCTCGACTCTGACTCCAACTCAGACTTCCCTATGTAGGGAAGTGGCTAAAGTGGATCTGAGCTCAGAACTTCCTCTTTGCTCTAAAATATTAGGGACAGTATGAAAACAATCAGGGAAAAAAAATCTTTTACAATGCACAGAACTCCCCAAAAAAGCCATGAACATTTACTGGATGAACTATTAGGGAGCAAAGGAAGGGTTAAGGCATTGGTCTTTTCCTATACAGCCATCAATGAGGCGCTGTGAGTCATGCCTACTGACTCCACACTTGTTACACTCAACTGTAGCTAAATAAACAAAAAGGACCACCTATGACTGCTAACATTTGTTGAGGGCCATCTATGACTGCTGACAGATATCGAGGGCCATCTATGACTGTTGATGTATATTGAGGAACACCTATGACTACTGATGCATACGGATATTCCTAGGTAATCATAAAGCTCTCCAACATGAGTGTGTCACTAAATTTGAAACATATGTCAAGGCCACTTGGTGGAACATGTCTCACATGCCACTGCCATTCAATGAGTAAAATGGTCTTCTGGATGTAAATAACTAGGACAGGGAGAGCATGGTGCTATATCCATAGCATACCATATATATTCTCAATAGAACATTCATGGCTCCAGTACTGCATATGTGCTGAAATGATGGTTGTTTTTATAGCCTTAGTTCAGCCAGGTGCTTTTTCTTTATTACATTGTGTGGAACACATTATAATACTTTTTTCAATGCATTAAAACCAATTTTTCCACAATTTGTATTTACCTGTCTAGCTGGTATGATGTACAATTGTGACTTCTTGTACTAATGAAAGGCAGCCCTTTTGAACTTACAATTCAGTGAACCAAGGTGAGCAGGGTCATACATATAGCTGCTAGGCTGAATATTGTTAATGAATGAGTGCAAGCATTTGTCCAGAAAGCACTTAGGAATGACAGACCACTTTTAGTGAATTTAAATCTCGAGTTGTTACATTTTTTCGGAAATGTCTGCTATTTTTTTGGCCACTACATGTAAAGAACACCCACTCCTTAGCATGCATAGTAACTTTCCATCAAACCCAAAGTGCAATCATTTCCAATACATACCAGGCCTAGAAGTAATCAGACATATCAAAACTCTGGATATCTACCCTGAGGATAGGAAAAGTGTTAATTGCCCAGAAAGACATTTTTAATTCTTTTTTTACATTTAAGAAAATATGAATATTTTATTTTGAGTTGGCAACTGCAAGTCTGTAAGGTGGCTGGATAGTGTTCTGGGTAAAGACCCCACCTCTGACACAGGAGACCAGGGTCTGAATCTTTACCTATTCAGGGACAAGACTCCTGAATGCTTCAGGGGGTCCTACTGAGCTCACCCTAAGGCCCCATTCACACTTGAAAGCGCAAAACCTTGCGGGAGTGATTTTTCCGTGATTTCATGCGGAAAAATCCCTGGACACTGCAGCGATTTTCGCGAGATCGCGTTTAGCGCTTCTATAGCACTGAAACTCGATCGCCAGGAAATCGCCTGAAAATGGTGCAGGCTACGCGTTTGCGTTTGCCGATTTGCGTTAATCGCCGGCGATTAACGCAAATCGCCCAAGTAAGAACGGGCCCATAGGGTATCATAGCACTAGCACTTTCAAAAGCACTAGCGCTTGAGCGTTTTGCCGAAATCGCCGGCAAAACGCTGTAGTGTGAATGGGCCCTTAGTGGCTGCAGCTCTCGAGCGCTTTGAGACAGACCGGAGAAAAGTGCTATATAAATGTTTGCATTACTGTATTAGCTTTACAGTAACCAATGCTAGTAACTTGGCAACTAATGATTAAGTGCATTTCTTCACATATTTTTACTACATGGCAGATTAACCTATTTTGGTTCCTGGACGTAGAAACTACGTCCAGGAACCATGCGCGCTACCGCGTGCTCCCGCGGCCGATCACGCGCGTGCACGCGCACTCCCGGCCGCGGATTCGGTAGCCACGGAATCAATGTATCGGGCTATGGTGCCCGATCACTGACTCCTCTCCCCCGCTGAAAAAGTGACCGCTTCTCTCGGAAGCTTCGCTTTTTCTGGCCATTCCCTCCCCGATGCGTCACTCTAAGCGTGTGTTACGCTTAGAGTGACGTCATGTAAACAAACTCATGGCCGCCATCTTGTGGCCAAAAAGTAAAACTACAACAAAAAGTAAAAAAAATTAAAATCAACACACAATTACATTAAAAAACTATGGTTTACATCCCACCCTCCCGAAAATACCCAAATAAAATGTTTAATATAAAAAAAAAAAACCATTACAATAAAAAACAAACAAACATGTAAATATTTACCTAAGGGTCTAAACTTTTTAAATATTAATGTAAAGATGAAATATTTCTATCTTTTTTTATTTTAAACTTGTAAATAGTGATAGATGCAAAACGGAAAAAATGCACCTTTATTTCCAAATAAAATATTGTCGCCATACATTGTGATAGGGACATAATTTTAACGGTGTAATAACCAGGACATATGGGCAAATACAATACGTGAGTTTTAATTATGGAGGCATGTATTATTTTAAAACTATAATGGCTGAAAACTAAGAAATAATGAATTTTTTCCGTTTTTTCTTATTCTTCCTGTTAAAATGCATTTACAGTAAAGTGGCTCTTAGCAAAATGTACCCCCCAAAGAAAGCCTAATTGGTGGCGGAAAAAACAAGATATAGATCAGTTCATTGTGATAAGTAGTGATAAAGTTATAGGCTAATCAATGGGAGGTGAACATTGCTCAAGTGAAAACGACGGAACGCGAATGGGTTAATAAAACACTGTCTTAGCTATGAAACTTGAAAGTATAATCAGGACATGGATCTCCAAAAATAATAAAACACTTATTTTGTTATATTTCATATTTTCCTGATAAAAAAAAATAATTTCCTGTGAAATAGGTGTGAATGTAAAAAATGCTCTTAGCTGCAAGGCATCTAAACTGATTTAACCTTGTTGCTCTGCCTTACAATGATCTCTTTCAGGACCCCTTGGTGTCTCCTTTCCGTTTAGCACACACCCCTTGTGTGTGCACATGCATGTATGCAATCAGGTTATTATATGCAGCATATATGCAGCATGTACAGCGCTAGGCTGTGAACTACATCCCCATAGTCACGTGACAGGAGAGGGTGTGCCAAAAAGGAAAGACGGTGTTGCAGGTTAATCTGTTCCAAACCTTGGCAACAGTTGATTTACGTTGGATGCCAAATGGACATGGGAATGGTGACAAACCTCTGTTTGGGTGAATACAGTCCACTGTGTTAGGCATATTTCTGGTTTAACCTCCCCGGCGTTCAATTCCCAGGATTTCTTTGCAAAAAGTGATAAAATGTATTTTTAAAACTTTTTTTTTTTCCTGTAACTTGCCAAACTGTGTCAAGCAAGGGTCTAGTATACAGTGCAGAAGAGTATTGATGTGTATGCACGTTTATACTGTTCACAGCATGTTTTTATGGATGGACATTTCTGTCCATACCGCTGGGGAGGTTAAAGGCCTACTCTACCTTAGTACAAATATCCAGTACAAAAGCTGTTTTTTTTCCTCTTTGAAAGTCGGCATATGCTTTAAGGCGTAGAAAGGTGACTCAATTAGCAAGATAATTTAGCTATAAAAGAAAGAAATAATCTTTTGAACGTGACCTTTCTGAGGCTAGGTGCACACATAACATAGCATGAAAGGATGCGTTTTATGTCATGTTTTCATTTTATGTTGTATTAGTTTTTTGTGTGTTTGCATTTTTCCACATATGCGTTTTTTAAGCGTTTTGCATGCGTTTTTATACATTTGCGGTTCGCATATACCAAACACATGTGCGTTCTGTGTGCGCTTTCCATGAGTTTTTATATTGCGTTTTATGCAAATCACTAGGAAGGCAACAGGAAATGAACATACATTACAGAACAATTTTTTTGAAAAATGCATATATAAAAACACAATACATTGCATTACCATTGGCTTTCATTATGTGTGTTTTTGATGCGTTTTTGAAAACTATGCAACAAAACCAGCGTTTTTAAAAACGCATGTTTGAAAACGCATAGAAAACGCATATGCGTTTTTTATATGCTTTTTTTATGTGGCCCATTGACTTCCATTAGTGGCAAAAATGCTGCATTTTCCGCAACGCTAGCGTTTCTGCTAATGTGTTCCTATCCTGAATCTGTGTTTGGAGACCCGATTGCACTGTTATAAAAATGTGAAAAAAATGAGTCTCCTCCTGTTTGAAAAAAAGATTTCTTAAAACGAATTTCCCTTACCCCATAAATGACCTCAGACTTACCTAATACAGATCCTTAATTATGATGTATTACAACCCTTTGCCCTGCCCTGTCCAGCACCTTGATGCATCTACCCTGTGAGCCTGCACTCTGGACAATTCCTCCTACGCCACTAGCTACACCTGCATCCATAGACTGAAGAGGAAGGATCAGGGCCATATTTACCATAAGGCACTGTAGGCAAGTGCCTACAGATGCCTGATGGAAAAGCGGTACCCTCCCTCCTTCCCTATAGAGAGTTCTGAGCAGAGTGAACATTTTGAGGTTACTCACCCGCTTTTCAACATTCTACTGATGAGATCTTCCTTCAGTCAGGGGCAACTCTAGCTACTTTATGCTGAAGGCACCCCTGGCTACCTAATACTAAGGGGCACCTGTAGCTACCAACACCAGGCAGGGGAAGTTAGGGAGAGGTGACAGCGGGTCCAGCCACCACACTTGCGGTTCAGTACAGCGAGGGTTTGTAGGTCCAAGGAGGACTAAGGTGCCAGGATATCTGGGCCTATAGGCTTCTGTGATGTAAATACAGGGCTGGGAAGGATGAGAGGTAGGCTGGCCTTTGTCATTTCACAACTCCCAGTGCTGCATCCCACAAACATATCTAGTCAGCTTAGTTCTGACCTTACTCAGCTTTAGTCCCTGGAGTATCGGTATTGCTTATGCATTCCTCATTGCAGATACCGGTATCATTTTCACTGATAAGGACTCCAATTTTATAAACCTTTATGAAGTGCAACCAGGAGAAGCTAATCAGCCTCTCCAGGAAGGAAGCACATGGTGATAGTGTTTGTATATACTGCATTATAATAAACTACAGGAATTATTTCAAGTATATGGAGCAAACATCATGAGAGATCCATCTACAAGTGTGGCCATATTTTCTTATACAGACAGTATTATTTCGCAACTATTAGTTATTGTAAAATGAATTTTATGGAATAAAATATTAATGCTTAGAATATTTAAATTAGTACTATAAAGGTTTCAGAGTGTAATAATGTCAAACATCTGACCTTTCAGCAGTAAACAGGCTCAACCAGATTTAATACAGAACTTTCCTGACCTTTCAGCAGTAAACAGGCTCAACCAGATTTAATACAGAACTTTCCTTTTTAGCTTTGAATGGGGATGCATTATATTAGAGTTCCCCAACCCTGTCCTCAAGGCCCACCAACAGTACTTGTTTTGCAGAAAACCACAAACATGCACAGGTGAGGTAATTAGTGTCTCAGCAGAGCTAATTAACTACCTCTGCGGATTTCCACAAAACATGCCCTGTTGGTGGGCCTTGAGGACAGGGTTGGGGAACACTGCATTATATTATCTGTTTTTACACTGTTTGCATCCCCTCACGTGACAGGCAGCCTTTTGGGCCAATCAAAGTGTGGAAATCATGTCCTACAAAGCCACTGAACTGACTGGGCTGTCACATGATCACTCCTGGTTCCTCCTTTCTGATGGCTCATGCTCTCATCTCTGCATCTAGTCAGCATGTATTGTCAGAAGGGAAGGGTGAGTAGTGATCACATGGTAGTCAGAAAGTTCAGCTGCGACTCAGTTAGTTGCTTAGTTGAACTACATGATTTTCATACAAGTATACAGAAGGAAAGCAATGCAGTGTACAACACAGCATATGTGCTGTTAGGGGCATAACTTGAACTTGCTGGACTCTGCTTGCTGCGTGTCCCTCAACCCCCCCCCCCCCCTCCCCCAACTGCAGTACTGCATTAGCGTGACTTTAATAGAGACTCCCATAATTATGGAGCAGGGTAGGCAACGTTGTACTTTACCTTCCTCCAGCGGAGTGATGTTATCTCACTCCCCTCCTCACTGTAGTCGCCATACAGTCTGTCTCCTTGTGGCTCCTGTCTCTGTGGGTGAAATTACTTGCATCAGGGGTTACAAGGCTATACAACGGCTACAGTGAAGAGAGGAGTGAGGAGGACATGTCACTCCGCTGTAGGAAGGTAAAGTATGGCACTGCTGTAGCTCTGCTCTGCAACTTACACGGGACCAAACCAGGGGGCTAATGGATGGGAAGTCATGGAGCCTATTTTTATGCCCCTGTAGGTGATTATACATGTCTGTTTCAGGATGTAAGAGCAAATGCTTATGCATGGATCTACTACATGGGCAGTAAATCTGAAAGACTGGAGAGTGACAATATTAAAGTGGGTTGACCTTGATTTTGGCAGGGCTTCTACAATATCAACATGTCTAAAATGTAATATTAATCCTATAATCCTAACATTTGTATAGCATTTTTCTCCTGTTGGAATCAAAACGCTCAAGAGCTGCAGCCACAGTCTTGCCCAAGGACTTCTTACTGAATACGTTGCTGACCATAACCAGGATTCGCACCCTGGTCTCCCATGTCTAAGGCAGAGCCCTTAACCAGCACACTATCCAGCCATTCTATGAAAGGCATGTGAAAGACAGATATAAAATGCAGAACTTTAATTAATCACATGGCAAAAATAAATTATTTCTTGATTTCGCTTTAATTATTTATCTTCTCATTTTGCTGTGTATTTATTTTTCCCCCCCACAGCTACTTTTTGGTAAAGTACCTCTTTAACTCCTTGCGTACCAGCAGTCTCTGGTCCCATTAAGCACCAGAGACTGCTGGCATCACAAAATGGCACCTCCTGACAAATCACTGCACATACCCATCACTCTCGCCATTCTCCCATCACCGCAGGCCCCTCTCTCTGCCGTCTCTATGACGGCAGAGCTCTGTGCTCTGGTCAGGAGCTGCTTTCATTGGCTCCTGACACTGTCCATCGATGTGAGCCAATGTGATTGGCTCACAGTGATCAGCAGTCAGGAGCCAATGAAAGCGGCTCCTGACTGGCTCACAAAGCTCTGCCGTCATAGAGCCGGCAGAGAGAGGGGCCTGCGGCGATGGGAGAATGGCATGACCGGCAAGAGTGGTGGGTATGTGCGGCGATTCGTCAGGAGGCGTCATTTTGTGGTACCAGCAGTCTCTGGTCCTTAAGAGGCAGAGAGGCGCGATTGTCAGTAGCGGTGGGAGTGTGCGGCGAACAAGTTGAAATCTACATCCTGTCAGAGCTGCTCAGCCACCTGCAGGAAGTAGATTTCAACCAATGTGGTCCGCAAGAAGTTAAGGGCACTTATCGTTTAAGCGTGTAATAAGTGTAGTAGATAACTGCATTCCATAAAGTGCACCTAGACCTGTCCTGCTTGTGTTTTGCCAACTGAACAGGTTTACAATTTAAAAATTTTGATTCATACTTTTTCACACTACTATGTTTGCGTATGATAAAAAATAATACATCTGAAACACTTTTAAGACACTGCGCACGTAATGTGCCAGATCTGCATATTCATGGAAGGATAAATATTATAACAACTGCGAGTTTGTTGTGCCTGAGATGTACTGAGCAGAATATAGCTGTGCCATAATTTTCACCTTCACACTTCAGCAACTGATCTGCAGGCACACCTGTACTTCCTGTATCTGAGAAAGTTTAAGTCTTGTTCACAATGACAACTGTTCAAAGACAGTCATGATACTCCCTGAACTGCTTAAAGTGGGATAAAATGTGTTTCCTACTTTATTTACCCATACAGTTATCATATTTGCTTTTATGCTCACATAATATTGTCTGTTTAAAAATTACAAGGTCCCAAAGTACAGTTTATTTGCTCTGAAAGTGGCCATTGCATTTTATTGCATAGCTGCTGTATTTATATATTAAATCTATCTAGTGATCACGTCTCAGCTCTGTTTGCTTCTCAGCTCAGTTTCGGCGCTTTGCTAAGGTTTACTAAATGTATCTGACAAAGTAATGCAAACAAAAGATAATGTTATCACCTCTTCGGATGCAGCCAAAAGCTGTCCACTGAAGCAAGGAGCTTTCCACTGAAGAACAAAGTGCTGAGTTTAATGGTTTGAATGCTGTTCTGCTTTTTTTTTTTCGGTAGCAGATTTTTTGCTTTAAATAATCTTTTAGAACAAAGAGGGAATGCTGAGTTTCATAACATGTACAATAGCTCAGACCCAACCTGGCCCAGCTATTGTCAAAGAAAGCCAAGTAGGGCAGAGCTAGCATGCATATGCAGGTTGTACCAGTGCTGGAAAAAGACTGTGCAGGATGACGGGGGAAGTCTCTTTAAGATCCAGAGGCTTCCCCTTCCCAAGGTAAGTATCTAAAACATTGCCACCCAGATTTCACAGGTTTGCTTTAATTAGTCCCATGATGGTTCAGTCCTTGCTTCTCCACATCTTCCAACTGCACAAATACATCTGATGGGAAACACAATTATGATGCAACTGTTCTGCTCTATAAGGACTGGAACTGTACGTAGCAATTAGTCAATCACACTTCATCTGTCATCTTTCTAGTAACTGAAAACAAATGCCTGGATGATTGTTCTATGCAGGGGGTTAATCACAAAGAAAAGGATCTCCAGTATAGTAAACCATTATGGGGTCTGTAGTGGCACAGAAGTCTGGGTAGACCCATCTCTAGTTAACATCCTCTGTTACATTCTGATAATTCATCATACCGTCTCTAAGCATATGGAGGATATAAGGAGCTCTTAAGACCAGCCACAGCAGATGACAAGCCAAAGATTGCCAATACAGTAGTGAACATGTGCAAATATGCCATTAAATATGAACACTGAAAAACATATATTACTCTAATAAACCATAAAGATTGGTTGCACTGCAGTTTATCCCATCACATTATACAATTTCCCCACATATGTTATTTATCCTTTGTCTGCATATTTCCTTCTCTCTGTACATGGAATATGCCCACAAGCAGCATTCACCGACAGTACTGGTTACATAATACTGAGATAACAGATATCAGCAGACAAAATACACAATCCAGGAAACCCAGAGAGTTACCTTCACTTCACTGCCACAAATTCACCATAAAACTGCACCTACTAAACTAAACCTATAGCCAATAAACAGTAACTGTACAACAATCATAAAAAATAATACATTAAGTTGGCCCCCCGCATAGCCTCAAAGTTTGGCTTAATTATTACAATATGGAGATTATTATTCCATGGAGCTAACGACAGCTCACACTTCTATATATAAACATTCCAATTCTAGCAATATATCTAATGTGTAATAATAAACACTACCACAAACATGATAATCATGGCATTGCTTTCTCTTTTCACTTTTTAAACTGGAAGATCATAACTAAGTCATAAAATGACTCTGCTGTTATTATTCACCATATGCAATAGAAGAACCTAATACAGGCTTCCCAATATTCGCTCACTTACCTTCCTTGATGAATATGCAAATAAGCATTGTTTATGATAGATTATGTTCATCATCTGATCGACGTAATCCAGCGAGAGAGGATCTAGGCTTTTCTCATCGTTCTGCCATTTCAGTTGCGGGTGACTATGGCAGTAAACAGAAGGACTGAAGAGGAGGGTTTCACAATCACTCAACAAAACACTATATTTGTAACTTCAGCTTTCTTTAAGCATGCAAATAATTAATGAAATGAGATCACAGAACCAGAGAACAATGCTTAATGAGCGCTCAGTACTGACTGTCGAACACATGTAATTTAGTGTCCTCGCCAGTTATTACTCAACCTTAACTTGTTAGATGTTACAGCCAAAAAAATTGCGGACTGTATCATTTCCCCGATCCCTTGGCTTCCCTTATATATCAAGATTGCCTGTTTTTTTCCTCCCCAAGCATAATAGCTCAATGGATGCCAACCTTCGAGAGCAATGTCGATAATCATTCACTGACACAGGGAGCAAGCTGAATATTTCCCGGGCATAGAAAGTACAAGGCTCAGCGTGTGATTCTGCTCCATTGCCACGGAAAACGCTTTGTGATAAATAGAGCAGCTTTGCACAAAGAAGAGAAAAACAAATAACCAAATCTCACAAAATTCACTGAACACAACATAAAAGAAAATGATTGTTGACTTACAAAAGTATCTCAGTGAGAAGCAACAAACGTTCAGATATTGTAAGCATCCAGAAATGCTGTAAGCCAAGTAATATATGAGATACGTTTCATTAAACTCTGAACTCAAGGGCCAACTTGTCAAACTTATAAGTCAAGGTATTTTATCATTATCAGACAAGTTTCAACGTTGATTACCAGGCAGGTGTTCAATAGAATGTCATTCAGAATAGCTACTATCATTGGGTGGTTGTTACGAGAAGGCCAAACTAAAACTGGGACCAACCCGCCTCTATTAATACTTCAAAGTTGGTGTTCTATGTAAAATATGTTTGAAATATAAAGCAAGGTGCAACACAATGAAGCTGAAGTGAAGTGAAGCTGGAGGTGGTAACAGATATCTGGGATGCCATATTTATTTACTATCCTGGCTCATTATATGGCTATTGGCCAATCAAATGCGCTTGCTTATGATGTTGATTGGCTCAATACTAAGCTGTATATACTTTTTGTTTGCCTATCTCTTGTTATTGTGGATGACACCCTATTCTTTTTATAAGCCAAACAGCAAACAGGTTGAGGGTCATGGAGGAAGTGCTGAAAAGCCACATGGACTGCAGGTTGGGCACCTTACCATGGCAATGGTTATAGAAAGGTTAGTGTTTGAATAAATATCAATGATTACTTGTCCAATGATTCTAAAGTGATTCAGAGACAAAGCACCCTCATGTATTTTACCATATATATCAGTGGGAACATTAGAGAAAACACCTACCCTGCTGTCTGTTTCATTTTTAACTGTTCAGCTTGCTTCTAATCAGCCATGATCAAATCCCCGACTGAGCATTCAGTCTGGCTTTGCTATAATGACTCAGCTATAATGATTCCTGAGCAGAGCCACAAGGGGGCAGGCTTGGGCTTGAAAAGACACCAGAGAACACAGACTCAGCTATAAAAATTCCTGAGCAAAGCCAGACTGAATGCTCAGTCGGGGATTTTATCATGGCTGATAAGAAACAAGCTGAACAGTTAAAAATGAAACAGAGAGCAGGGTAGGTGTTTTCTCTAATGTCCCCATTGATATATATGGTAAAATACATGAGGGTGCTTTGTCTCTGGTTCACTTTAAGTATATGTTCACACCGTAATACTACTTAATAATGTGATTTAAAAATGTCCTCAAAAATAATAATCTGCTCCGGTCTGTAGATTTTTGCATCAGTTTATCACTTTTGTTGTAGATGCCATAGCTGTATCAACAATAAGTGATAGATCCAATTGCCTCCAGAGCCATGTGTATCATCACAGTCCCTTTCATGGAGAGTTAGTTACATAACTGAACAGGGAGATAGGGAGGTCAATATCCCTTAAGCTAACTGTATGATTCTTTCAGAATTTTAGGGTCTAAAAGCAGTGCAATGTTTTAGCATGTTTTCAGACCCTAACATACGGAAATTAGCATACCGTACAGAGATCTGCGGCAGCCCAGCATTTACTCCCCTTCCTGGGATCCAGCGCTGCAATTCTCTCTTGATCTTCTGGGTGGTGCTGTAACCTTGTAGTGAGATTGTCGTTTGTCATCATGACAACCAATGTCATCAGAGGGATGGAGAGCCTCGAGGACAGGCAGGAGAATGGCTACAGACGTCTGGATCCCTGGGAAGGGGAGATTAAAAACGCTGGCTGTGCACTATACTCTGCATTGAGCTCCTGCCAGCTACCACAAGTCAGGCTCGGAGTTACCGCTCTGTGCTGTGTTTTTTCACCCCGAGCCATACTGGTTACCACCAGGGAGGTTAAAACCTAAGAAGTTTGTAATGTTTGAAAGAAAAAACTACTTAACGCGTACTTGAAATGACATGTGACATGATAAGATAAACATAGGTATATATAATATTAGCCCTAGCAAGAAATTATCTTAAGTCCCTTTGTTTTCTAGTACAGCAAGAGTTAAAAAAACAAAAAGGGTTTGTTGACAGATTGTTGAATTCAATTTGGTTTCCCGAAAAGTAAATAGAGGATAAAACAGCTGATAAACAGTGAGATAAGGCTTACTAATGTTCTATTTATTATCTGTACTACTCATAGAATTAATTATCTCATACGTTTATTTTCACTGCAGGTTCACTTTAAAAACCTACATAATCCAAATGCTATTCTAATGTTAATGCCCAATCCGATTTTTTATTTACTGTACATGCATAATGAGACAGCAAGAGTAATAATTACAATATACAGATGGAGATTTCACTGCCTACCCTTATAGTTCAGATTTATCACAAAGGCACAAGTGCAATATCCACATATTACAACTATATATTAAAACAATAAAAATGATGTTCTTAATAACACGCTTGCGAATACAGTTAGGCAAAACTTAGCCTCCTTTCTTTATAGGTCATTACATGGTTTCTCATCTTTATTGAATGGTGCAAACATTTATAAAGGATAATGTTTATGTGGTACTCCCTGGTAGGAATAAGAGTTATGCAGGGCAGTGCGGAGCTTGCCATCACTAGCTCTGACTCTTTTTTTCCCCTTTCTATATTATGATTTTAGCTTCAGAATACACTAGAAAGTACATACTTACTAAGCCAAAGTTGAACTTGCTGTTACAACATTTATTACAACACTTATTATGCATTTGTAAATTACCGTAAAAGGAGATTTGAAATAATTCTGCTTTTCTTTTCCTATACTGATACTGTTTACATGAAAGCAGTGTGACAAATAGTTTTTGAATAATAATTTTAGAAATAATAAAATGTTAGAATTCCAGGATTCACAGTATGTAAAGATAATTTAATTTATTTTAATGCATTAAAATAAATTATTTATATAGCGCCAACAACTTCTATAGCGCTATACAGAGCACATGGTCATGTCACTTAACTAGCCCTCAGAGGGGCCCACAATCTAGGTATTTACCTATCATAGACATGAATACATCAGTCTAGGGCCAAATTTAAGGGGAAGCCAATTAACTGATAAGTGCTGTATGTTTTTGAAGTGTGGGAGGAAACTGGAGTGCCTGGAGGAAGTCCATACAAACATGGGGAGAACATACAAACTCCTTGCAGATAGTTCCCTGGCTGAGATTTGCATCGGGAACCCAGTCTTGCAAGGCGAGAGCCCAGTCTGTCTGTCTCTCACACTATTTTTTAGCTCATTCATTAAGCACATGTAATTCTCTCTTTTACCTCTAGAGGTCCCTCCAGTAGTAGACTTACATGTGCCTAAACTGAGTGGCTTTCCACAGGCCCAATATCGCTGTCAGTCACAGTGACATCAGCAGTATAGAAAAAGCAGACTGGCACCTCTCCAATCCCTAATAAACTCCGCAACCCGTCTCATCCACCTCTCTTCTTGATCCTCTGAGGCAGCCCCTCTCTGCCAATCCCTCCATTGGTTACCAGTTGCCCAAAGGATCCAGTTTAAACTTCTCACGCTTGCATACAAAGCTCTACACAAGCTATCGCCTCTATACATTTCCTCTTTAATCTCCAGATACCTCCCCGCCCGGGCCCTCCATTCCTCACAGGAGACACTTTTGTCCTATAGCCTAGTCACCTCCTCTCACTCTCGCATCCAAGACTTCTCACGGGCTATCCCTTTCCTTTGGAACTCTCTCCCTCAGCCGGTTCGTCATCATGCCACGAGTCTTGAAACCTTCAAACGTACTCTGAAAACACACCTGTTCAGACAAGCCTATAATTTGCTATAGGCAGCACTGAAGGCACACTGGCTCACCCACTAATCCTTGTGTTTCCTTCTCTTTTGTTTCCTCCCCACTACCCTCTAGATTGTAAGCTCGCAAGCGCAGGGACCTCCTCTTAGTGTTTCTCATACTACTGTAATTTTAACATATGTACATGTACCAACTACACATCAACTATGTATGTATCTGTATTTATTCTATTCAATGTCATGACTGTACAGTGTCTTGTATTTCTTATGTATATTTGTTACCCATTATTTGTTTGTACTATGCACAGTGCTACGGAAGATGTTGGCGCTATATAAATTAAAAAAAATAATAATAATAATATAGGGCCAGTGGAAAGCCACACAGTTTGGGTCCATTTCTGAATGACGCATCAGCCATTGCTATGGTAACATATCTCTACAAGGGAGGAGGTGGGGAGGAATGAGCTGTAAGAAGAGAGCTTCCTGTTTCGGTATACAGGCGCTGGACATGGGCACAGATGATGCATTTTTTTTTTTTTTTAGGTTGGGGTAAACTATGTCGCAGTAACTCTTTTTGTACCTAGCAATATGGTCAAGAGAATTGGCAGTTTCAACCACCTTTAAAGGGGCACTACAGCGAAAAACTGTAAAATTTAAAATATGTGGAAACATATACAAATAAAATGAACATTTTTATCCAGAGTAAAATGAGCCATAAACTACTTTTCTCCTATGTTGCTGTCACTTACAGTAGGTAGTAGAAATCTGACAGAAGTGACAGGCTTTGGGCTAGTCCATCTCTTTATAGGGGATTCTCAGGAATATATTTGTTTTCAAAAGCCCTTAGTGAATGGCAGTTGCTCTGTCCAACTGCCAAAAAACTGTGTAGGGAGCAGGGAAGCTGGCCAGCATCATTGTTTAAATCCTTTTTAGGGAATAACTTTATAAAGAATAAAAGCCTTGCTGAGAATCCCCTATGAAGAGATGGACTAGTCCAAAATCTGTCACTTCTGTGAGATTTTCTACTACCTACTGTAAGTGACAGCAACATAGGAGAAAAGTAATTTATGGCTCATTTTACTCTGGAAAAAATGTACTTTTTATTTGTATATGTTTGCACATATTTTAAATTTTACAGTTTTTCTCCATAGTGCCCCTTTAAATGTACTAAATAAATCCACTCAAAATCATACAGGCATTGAAAACTGCAATCTCTATTCAATTCTTGACTAACAGTGTTGAACCATTGTATATATTTTGTTTTGCATGTCACTCCTTCTCTGTGATCTGCAGTCATGAGTCACCCATCAGTACAGTAACTTGCCGCCTTAAAGTTGTCTGTGACAATGAGGAACAAGTAAACAGGCATGTAACAGCTCTCTACCACTGTCAGCCATACACTTGGTAATAGAAACATTGAACCTGCCCATCACCACAGACCATACTCCAATACACAGTTGAGGGCAGGTTCTACAAAACAAAAGCAATGTTGCACCTTTTGCTCCACCCTCAATCATTCCTGTGTGTGTGTGTGTGTGTGTGTGTGTGTGTGTGTGTGTGTGTATGTGTGTGTGTGTATGTGTGTGTGTGTATGTGTGTGTGTGTCTGTGTGTGTGTGTCTGTGTGTGTGTGTCTGTGTGTGTGTGTCTGTGTGTGTGTGTCTGTGTGTCTGTGTGTGTGTCTGTGTCTGTGTGTGTGTCTGTGTGTGTGTCTGTGTCTGTGTGTGTGTCTGTGTCTGTGTGTGTGTCTGTGTGTGTGTCTGTGTGTGTGTCTGTGTGTGTGTCTGTGTGTGTGTCTGTGTGTGTGTCTGTGTGTGTGTCTGTGTGTGTGTCTGTGTGTGTCTGTGTGTGTCTGTGTGTGTGTGTCTGTGTGTGTGTCTGTGTGTGTGTGTCTGTGTGTGTGTGTCTGTGTGTGTGTCTGTGTGTGTGTCTGTGTGTGTGTCTGTGTGTGTGTCTGTGTGTGTCTGTGTGTGTCTGTGTGTGTCTGTGTGTGTCTGTGTGTGTCTGTGTGTGTCTGTGTGTGCACAGGGTATTCATCAGTCATTCAATGGTGGCAGACAGATGGCAGCTGCAATTGCCCACAGATACAGCAGCAACCCCACTGACTAAGTCAGCAGAAGCACAGGCCCTGCACTGAGAAATATCTTGTCTGATCACCAGAGAACCAGATACAAGCCCATAGAGATCCCTCAGACAGGAGGTAAAGGGGAAATCTCTCCAATAAGCACACAAAAAGAATTAAAAACAATAGTACGGTAGTTGGTATAACCCCTCAGCCCTAATAATTTTTTTAAAAAAAGAAAAGAAAGTGAATACAGTAGTTACTTCAATAAACCGAAAGGTATTGCCTACGAATGCTAAAATGTACTTCTGGAGCTGCCAAATAATCTCTACAGAAAAGTGGGAATTAGAGGAATTTCTGTAAACATAAAAGACCATTCTATACAGAAACTGGTCTATTTAATAATAAAATCAGATGGCAGCACTGGTTTACTACAGCAATAGACTTTTTAACATTGCGCTTCCACCTATATTTAATGGGGTCCCTTCCCTTGAACGGACACAAATAAAAACTACAAATGTGATCTGAAGGCTCATGTGTCGCTCACACCAAGCGAGCAAGAAGCCCATTTATGTCTACAATATTTAGAGGAAGCCTCACTCACACCAAGCGAGCAAGAAGCCCATTTATATCTGTACAATATTTAGAGCAAGCCTTGCTCAAGTCAAGCGAGCAAGAAGCACATTTATGTCTGTACAATATTTAGAGCAAGTCTCACTCACGCCAAGCGAGCAAGAAGCCCATTTATGTCTGTACAATATTTAGAGGAAGCCTCGCTCACGCCAAGCGAGCAAGAAGCCCATTTATGTCTGTACAATATTTAGAGGAAGCCTCGCTCATGCCAAGCGAGCAAGAAGCCTATTTATGTCTGTACAATATTTAGAGCAAGCCTTGCTTACGCCAAGTGAGCAAGAAGCCCATTTATGTCTGTACAATATTTAGAGGAAGCCTTGCTCATGCCAAGCGAGCAAGAAGCCCATTTATGTCTGTACAATATTTAGAGCAAGCCTTGCTTACGCCAAGTGAGCAAGAAGCCCATTTATGTCTGTACAATATTTAGAGGAAGCCTCGCTCACGCCAAGCGAGCAAGAAGCCCATTTATGTCTGTACAATATTTAGAGCAAGCCTTGCTCACGCCAAGCGAGCAAGAAACCCATTTATGTCTGTACAATATTTAGAGCTATAAAAAGAAACTTTTTCAGTAATCAATACTTACAACATCTGTCATCTCACACATTAATAATTCACACCAGCAGGTCCCAAATGCATTAAACCTCTCAGTCTGGCGAGGTAATTTAATGCTTTTTACTTCCTTCAAAATTTTTGAGTGGAGCTTAGAGAGACACTTGGTAGCAAATAACACATCTAGTCTAGGCTCTTGCAATGAATGATGTCCTAAATGTAATCATATATGAATTTGTTTCAACACTGCACACTGTCAAAGCACTTACCCAATCTTAATATGTTCATTGGCATATTGGATATCTTGAAGTACACCTGTGCCGGAAGAAATATGGAGGCAGATGCTGCTGATGTTTTAAAACCTTTTATGACTGTAATGCTGATCCTGTATTACAAAATTTTCTATGGCCCAATCAAAATGTAGATTGCGTTGTGTTAATACTGCAATGCATGCAAAGGCATTGCTACTGTGGTTTTCTGCTTTCTAGTGCAGACCCCAAACGATCATACTTATGATAAAATTTTAGTGAATGATCGACTTTCCGATCTGATATTTGTGATTGGAAAAAAAAATTGGGCCCATAAATGGGATAAAACATTTAATGAAGCCAATCATTTTAAATAGAATGGATCAGAAAAAAGAACTGTAGTCCACTGGCTAGAGATGGCCCGAACCTCCGATTTTCGGTTCGCGAACTTCCGCAAAAGGTTCGGTTCGCGCGAACTTTCGCGAACCGCAATAGACTTCAACGGGGATGCGAACTTTGAAAACTAGAAACATTTATGCTGGCCACAAAAGTGATGGAAAAGATGTTTCAAGGGGTTTAACACCTGGAGGGGGGCATGGCGGAGTAGGATAGACGCCAAAAGTCCCGGGGAAAAATCTGGATTTGACGCAAAGCAGCGTTTTAAGGGCAGAAATCAGATTGAATGCTAAATTGCAGGACTAAAGTGCTTTAAAACATCTTGCATATGTATACATCAATCAGGGAGTGTAATTAGAGTACTGCTTCACACTGACACACCAAACTCACTGTGTAACACACCGCAAACAGCTGTTTGCGTAGTGACGGCTGTGCTGGACTGGTGCGCATAGTTGTATGTAGGTAGGCATAGGTAGGTGCCCCAGTAGTTAGCTAGGCATAGGTAGGAGTCCCAGTATAGGTAGGTAGGCATAGGTAGGTGCCCTAGTATAGGTGGGTAGGTGCCCCAGTAGTTAGGCATAGGTAGGAGTCCCATTATAGGTAGTTAGGCATAGGTAGGTGCCCCAGTATAGGTAGATAGTCATAGGTAGGTGCCCCAGTAGTTAGCTAGGCATAGGTAGGAGTCCCAGTATAAATAGGTAGGCATAGGTAGGTGCCCTAGTATAGGTAGTTAGGCATAGGTAGGTGCCCCAGTAGTTAGCTAGGCATACTCAGGTTCAATCACTGCGCATACTTCAATCCCTGTAAAATCATAAAAACATATAGTGCCCAATATTGCTTGCATCAGGCTGCGACTCACACCTCGTGCTGCACACCTGGGGGTCGTGCCACCACCTTATAGGGGAAATACAGCAGGTCCCCCCTCCGTGCCCGCACTCACCGAAAGAGCGTCTTGCTCAATTGCACATCAAATCAAACTGCTTTGCCAGCCAAGGAGAATCAAGCAGATGATAAAAGACACATCCATTTATTGGATTAAAAGCATCCGCAGGCGCACAGTTCTCAGGACACAAGTTTCAGCTCCACCGCGGAAGATCTAGAGCCACTCGCTCCCACTGCTCGTCCTGCTTCCTGATTACGTCAGCGCGCTCCTCCGCTCCGCCCTACGCGTTTCGTCACAGTCCGTGACTCATTCATGGGCTGGAGGATAGCGCCGACGCAAAACCCTTAAAGCTGCACGGCGTTCCCCCCGCCCCGACTCCACCCGCAGCCCTGCCCTCTCCTGCTGCTAGGTTACCATCAAGGCGTGCTGGCTCAGTATCTCCGCCGCGCAGCTGAATTACAAATCAATTAAAAACACATTATCTAACTATAAAAATTACAAAAATTACAACATGGTTCTATCTTGATAGGAAACCCAGTGCTTCACATTGCTATACATTACATCCCTTATTTTAATCATTCCATATTCCTCATGAAAGTTAATATTGCCATAATGCATACCTCATACACCATAACATATTACACCCGTTGCCCATTGCACATCCCCCCTCATCAAATACATTACTACTGTACCCCCACCCCATTGCACATCCCCCCACCAATGAAAGTCCCACTTATCAAAAGTGACAATATGTCTTGTTCCTCCCCAATGATTAAATAAGTGATCATCATTATATACCTCAATAGTGAAATACTCCCTTAATAATGTCACCCTTTCAATTCATTTTCCTTCCCAATACCATTGTGATTAAAATGACAGTGCTCATTACAAAAATTATTACACATCAACTATACCCATCCTTAATATACTAAAGTGCTTTAAAACATCTTGCATATGTATACATCAATCAGGGAGTGTAATTAGAGTACTGCTTCACACTGACACACCAAACTCACTGTGTAACACACCGCAAACAGCTGTTTGCGTAGTGACGGCTGTGCTGGACTGGTGCGCATAGTTGTATGTAGGTAGGCATAGGTAGGTGCCCCAGTAGTTAGCTAGACATAGGTAGGAGTCCCAGTATAGGTAGGTAGGCATAGGTAGGTGCCCTAGGATAGGTGGGTAGGTGCCCCAGTAGTTAGGCATAGGTAGGAGTCCCATTATAGGTAGGTAGGCATAGGTAGGTGCCCCAGTATAGGTAGATAGTCATAGGTAGGTGCCCCAGTAGTTAGCTAGGCATAGGTAGGAGTCCCAGTATAAATAGGTAGGCATAGGTAGGTGCCCTAGTATAGGTAGTTAGGCATAGGTAGGTGCCCCAGTAGTTAGCTAGGCATAGGTAGGAGTCCCAGTATAGGTAGGTAGGCATAGGTAGGTGCCCTAGTATCAGGGCCGGCGCTACCATTAAGGCAAAGGAGGCAGCTGCCCCAGGGCCCCAGAGCTTGTAGGGGCCCCCAGTGGCTACAAGAGGAAAAAAAATTTCAAATCGGCCTTATAGTTTTTGAGAAAATTGATTTTAAAGTTTCAAAGGGGAAAAAAAAATACACATTTAAAAACCTGCCGACTTTAATGGTTAATAGCAAATCCACCTTAAATGCTAGAAACCCTAAATTTGCAAGATATGTTAAGGAGATCATTAGGAATAAGAGGAAAAAACAATTTTTCAAAAAGACCTTATAGTTTTTGAGAAAATCGATTTTAAAGTTTTGAAGGAAAAAAGTATACTTTTAAATGCGGTAAATGTCACTTTTAGTAGCAAACCTAACGGTAGTGTAATTTTACATGCATCAAACGAAAGCGCAATCAATTTCCTGACGGGGTTTCCAGGGGGTCTATACGCAGCCGCAGCGCTTTGGCCAGGGATCGCTATACAGCCGCAATATGGCTGTATGAAGATCCCTGGCATTTTTTCCTATTTTCCCAAGTTTTTTTTTTTTATGTTTAGAGTGTGGGAATTTTTTTTTTTTTAAATTACGTGGGGTCCCCCCTCCTGAAACTTTTTAACCCCTTGTCCCCCATGCAGGCTGGGATAGCCAGAATGTGGAGCTCCGACCGATTGGGACTTCACACTCTGTTATACCAGCTGCAAAAAAGGTCCCCTAATGCCGATTTTTGTTCCGGGGTATATGTTGGGGGGGCCCCCCAGGTTTATTTTGCCCTGGGGCCCCATTGTTGCTTAAACCGGCCCTGCCTAGTATAGGTAGTTAGGCATAGGTAGGTGCCCCAGTAGTTAGCTAGGCATAGGTAGAAGTCCCAGTATAGGTAGATAGGCATAGGTAGGTGCCCCAGTACTTAGCTAGGCATAGGTAGGAGTCCCAGTATAGGTAGGTAGACATAGGTAGGTGTCCCAGTAGTTAGCTAGGCATAGGTAGGAGTCCCAGTATAGGTAGGTAGGCATAGGTAGGAGTCCCAGTATAGGTAGGTAGGCATAGGTAGGAGTCCCAGTATAGGTAGATAGGCATAGGTAGGTGCCCCAGTAGTTAGCTAGGCATAGGTAGGAGTCCCAGTATAGGTAGGTAGACATAGGTAGGAGTCCCAGTATAGGTAGGTAGGCCTAGGTAGGTGTCCCAGTATAGGTAGATAGGCATAGGTAGGAGTATCAGTATAGGTAGGTAGGCATAGGTAGGTGTCCCAGTATAGGTAGATAGGCATAGGTAGGTGCCCCAGTAGTTAGCTAGGCATAGGTAGGAGTCCCAGTATAGGTAGGTAGGCATAGGTAGGTGCCCCAGTAGTTAGCTAGGCATAGGTAGAAGTCCCAGTATAGGTAGGTAGGCATAGGTAGGTGTCCCAGTATTGGTAGCTAGGCATAGGTAGGTAGGTGCCCCAGTAGTTAGGTAAGCATAGGTAGGTGTCCCAGTATAGTTAGGCAGGGCCTGGCTGGCACAGTAATAGCAATTACTAAGGTCCAGCTGCAATAGATAGGGCTGTATAATGCAGTGTCAGTGGGCAACAACAACAAAAAACACATCAGGAGAACATTAGCTCTCAAAAGAGATGTTGAGGGGTGCTATTTTAGCAATAACAATCAGCCAGGAGCAAGCTAACAAGCCTACAAGAGCTTAACTAATCTTTCCCTATGAGACATCAAACACTGTGAGATATATATGGGTGGGTATGGTCCAAATCAAACAAAAACTGCTCAGACTGTTTTTAAGAAAATATCTACAAAAACCTTTATTAATCACTGTATCAAAAACAATTTAAAAATGTGAGCCTCCCAAGCCTCCCCAAAGAAGCACCCACCCCACCTGACAAGCCCCTCCCCTACAGCCTACAATTACCCTCATCCAATAACTAGCCCCTACTTGACCTATAATCAAAAAAGATGAAGTGAAGCATGTGCACCTGCCCCACTGCAAAAAATTGAGAGTCTGCCAGCAGCTGTCCCTTCACTAGGTAATGCAGGCATACGAGTGAGTGTAAAGGCCAGCGCTGCCTGCCTTTTATAAGTGGGGGGGGGGGGGGGAGTGGCTCCAGGAGAGAGTGTAGCCTAATTGGCTACAATGTGCCGGCTGACGGTGATGTAGAGGTACAAAGTTGACCCTAATGGTGCACTATGGGGGCGAACCAAACTTCCGCAAAAGTTCACCTTCGCTGGCGAACGCGAACCACCGGAAGTTCGCTTGGAACTGTTCGGGCCATCTCTACCACTGGCACCATCAACGTTATCCTATAGCAGTTAGGCTGATTTTCCACTGAACAGACTTTCTGCATTTTTCGGGATAATCCAAAAAAAGCATAGCACTGGCAATATACTGTAAATTGCAGGAACACATTTCCATTAGTACGATCTGATTTTATCTCAAACCTAAAAGTAGTGCCAGGTGTTTTTTTTTTTTGCAGCAGCTTCAATAGAGTTATCTTGTTTGAGATAAGTGCACTGCTTTTGACCTCAGTCGGCAGAAGTCGTTGTGCTGTAAATTCTTGGAATTCTTTGATCTCTCTCTCTCTGCTAGCAGAAAATATAGAAACTGAAATCAGAAATCCTCTGTTATTGTCTCACACTGCCCCCTAGTTACAAGTGGCCATGAATACACACTACAGCAGTACTAATTAGAAGCAGGGAAATGTTACAAATAAAATATAAAAACAAATGTGCTAAAATTAGCTAAAAATAAATTGGCCTGGAGCACTTGCAAACCTCTAAATAAATTGGTGGTAAAGGGTTAAAAACACTTTGGGTGGGATCAGTAACAGGAGGCTTCTGTTAGAACATGTGTGCCACTGTGCAGTGTAAAAAGGACTCATTCTGCAAATTGACCTGGAACATGTAATGGGTTTTAAAGAGAACACGAGCTGAGAATAAGGAGGCTGCCATATTTATTTCCTTTTAACCTCTTGCCGACCGCGTCACGCCGATGGGCGTGGCCGTGGCGGCAGCCCCAGGACCGCCTAACGTGTGATCGCCGTCTTTTTGCATGTACAGCGCTGCGATCAGCAGCAGCGCTGTACTGGGGAGTCGGGACAGCTGTGTCACACGGCTGTCCCCCTGGGGGACAAGAGAGCGATCGGCTCTCATAGGCAGAAGCCTATGACAGCCGATCGCCGTAATTGGCTGGCTGGAGAGGGAGGGAGGGAAGACAATTAAAGAAAAAGGGTTTTTTATTAACAAAAACACAAACAATAATATTTATTAAAAAAATAAATAAACATGGGGGAGCGATCAGACCCCAACAACAGAGAGCTCTGTTGGTGGGGAGAAAAGGAGGGGGGGGGGGGGGGGGGGAATCACTTGTGTGCTGTGTTGTGCGGCCCTGCAGCTTGGCCTTAAAGCTGCAGTGACCAATTTGACTAAAAATGGCCTGGTCACTAGGGGGGGTTTAGCACTGCAGTCCTCAAGAGGTTAAGCAATACCAGTTGCCTGGCTGCCCTGCTGGTCCTCTGCCTCTAATACTTTCAACCATAGACCCTGAACAAGCATGCAACAGGTCGGGGGTTTCTGACAATATTGTCTGAACTGACAAGATTAGCTGCATGCTTGTTTCTGGTGTAATTCCGTTCACTACTGCAGCCAAATAGATCAGTAGCACTGACAGGCAACAAGTATTGTTTAAAAGGAAATAAATATGGCAGCCTCCATATCACTCTCACCTAGGTTTCACTCACCAGGTGTTCTGGTCTTTCCTTTGACTTTGCTAATATACATGCTTTTTGCAGCAGAGTTGCTCAGAAGGGCTATACAAAAGTCGTCACCAATCCTAACCCCCATATTTCTCTCATGCTAGCTACTGTATACTATATGGTACCTATAAATGACCCACAATGATTAAATTCTTCGGGATTGCTCAGCTAAGGGTCAATGGTTCACAGACCAGATAAAATGGAAGTTTATTGGTAAAAGGGGTCTAGGTAAAATGTGGGGGTGCACAGATACATATTTGTCTTAGGATTGATGTGCTGGATGGTGTTAGGACTCATTCACAGTGGGACGTTGCATTGTAATGCAACGTTAAAGTCACAACGCAGCATTACAATGCAAAGCAAAAAAAAAGGCGGTAACGCACATGAGCGCTGCGTCACCGTTGCATACAGTAGGTGCAGTAAAGCATACAGGCAATAAAAAGTATGCTCTCCATAGTAACGTGTGGGTTTAGAGGTAATGCAATGCAAGCAGTACATTACCATAACGTTACAATGTGACACTAACGTCACACTGTGAACGTCCCATAGGATTAGCATTGCAGTGTGTTATAGAACGTGTTTATAACGCAGTTCTGCAACGTCCCTTATTCTTATCATATATATGGATCTGTGACAGTTATCAGCAAGGGTGGATTTTCACTTTAACCCTCCTGGCGGTATGAAAAATTCCGCCAGGAGGCAGCGCGGCAGTTTTTTTTTTTTTTTTAAATCATGTAGCGAGCCCAGGGCTCGCTACATGATAGCCGCTGCTCAGCGGCATCCCCCCGCCCTCTTCGATCGCCTTCGGCGATCTCCGATCAGGAAATCCCATTCAAAGAACGGGATTTCCTGGAGGGCTTCCCCCGTCGCCATGGCGACGGGGCGGGATGACGTCACCGACGTCAGCGACGTCGTGACGTCATTGGGAGTCCCGATCCACCCCTTGGCGCTGCCTGGCACTGATTGGCCAGGCAGCGTATGGGGTCTGGGGGGGGGGGGCCGCGCGTCGCAACGTATAGCGGCGATCGGGCGCGGGGCGGCGGCGATCAGTGTGCTGGCGCAGCTAGCAAAGTGCTAGCTGCGTCCAGCAAAAAAAAAATTAAGAAAATCGGCCCAGCAGGGCCGGAGAAAACCTCCTGCGCGGCTTACCCCGAACTACGTTCGGGGTTACCGCCAGGAAGGTTAACCAGACTCATCACAGTGTGGAAGGCTTAAGCTGGCCATACACTGGCCCGATTTGCGGCCGTTTCGACAGCAGATTCGATCACTGGGATCGAATCTGCTGCCAATCGTTCGCACTAAACGCACCTGCTGATTCGATTTCCTCCCGAAATCGGATCGGTCCGTCGATCGCGGCGTGCGGAAAAATACCGTCGATCGCCCGCGGGTAGGGAGCACGACGCTAGCGGTGGCCGATCCGATCAGGTATACATTACCTGACGCTGGCTCTCGGGCATCTTCTCCGCGTCTTCTCCGCATCTTCTCCGCGCTGCACCGCTCTTGCTTCCATCCCAGCGTAAATTAACTTCCTGTGTCACTGCAGTGACCAGGAAGTTCAAATAGAGGGCGCTCTTTTTGAACTTCCTGGTCACGGAGTGACACAGTGTACGCTGGGATGCGGTGCGGGATGCGGTGCAGCGCGGAGAAGAGGACCCGGAGCCAGCTTTAGGTAATGTATACGGGGGGGGGGGGGGGACACGGACAGGCGGCAGGAGCAGCTCAACAGATTGTGATCGGTTTCAGGCTGAAACCGATTCACAATCTGTTTGCAATAAAGGCAGCCATATGATCCCTCTCTGATCAGATTCGATCAGATAGGGATCTGTCAGCTGGTCGATCTAATGGCAAATCGACCAGTGTATGGCTACCTTAATGCTTGTCTGCTGCACTGCTTTCCATACATTCATTAGATTTTCATACAACGGTTAGGGGTGGAACCCACTAGGAATCGCTGCAGTGTTTTAAAAAAAGCACTCGCTGTGTGCAGCGATTCCTAGTCCGATCGCAATTGTGTTTCATTCTGATTTGCATTTGTTTTTAAAATCAACTTTATTATACTTGCAAGCCCCCAGCACAGATCAGGGTGCAGGCAGAGAGATCAGATCACCCCCCTTTTTTCCCCACTAGGGGGATGATGTGCTGGGGGGGTCCGATCTCTTCTGCCTGCGTGTGGCTGGCGGGGGGGGCACCTCAAAGCCCCCCTCCGCGGCGACATTCACCCCCCTCCCTCTCCTACCTGTCCCCCCGGTGATCGGGGCTGCACAGGACGCTATCCGTCCTGTGCAGCCTGTGACAGGACGTCCCCTGTCACATGGCGGCGATCCCCGGCCGCTGATTGGCCGGGGATCGCCGATCTGCCTTACGGCGCTGCTGCGCAGCAGCGCCGTACAATGTAAACAAAGCGGATTATTTCCGCTTGTGTTTACATTTAGCCTGCGAGCCGCCATCGGCGGCCCGCAGGCTAATCACGGAGCCCCCCGCCGTGATTTGACAGGAAGCAGCCGCTCGCGCGAGCGAACCGCAACAGACTTCAATGGGGATGCGAACTTTGAAAAAAAAAAAAATTATGCTGGCCACAAAAGTGATGGAAAAGATGTTTTAAGGGGTCTAACACCTGGACCCCCAGGTGGAGGAGTGGGATACATGCCAAAAGTCCCCGGGAAAAATCTGGATTTGACGCAAAACAGCGTTTTAAGGGCAGAAATCACATTGAATGCTAAATGACAGGCCTAAAGTGCTTTAAAACATCTTGCATGTGTATACATCAATCAGGTAGTGTAATTAAGGTACTGCTTCACACTGACACACCAAACTCACCGTGAAACGCACCGCAAACAGCTGTTTGTGTAGTGACGGCCGTGCTGGACTGGTGCGCACCATGGCGAGAGTGCAGGTTTTGGTGGCTTTACAGCCCATATGGTCGCCTGGCTGATGTAGCTGAATGACAGAACAGGTATACAGTGGCGGGTTCACTGAACACAGCAGGTATGCAGTGGCGGGTTCACTGAACAGAACAGGTATGCAGTGACGGGTTCACTGAACAGAACAGGTATGCAGTGGCGGGTTCACTGAACAGAACAGGTATGCAGTGGTGGGTTCACAGAACAGGTATGCAGTGGCGGGTTCACTGAACAGGTATACAGTGGCGGGTTCACTGAACAGAACAGGTATGCAGTGGCGGGTTCACTGAACAGTACAGGTATGCAGTGGCAGGTTCACTGAATAGGTATACAGTGGCGGGTTCACTGAACACAGCAGGTATGCAGTGGCAGGTTCACTGAACAGGAATACAGTGGCGGGTTCACTGAACAGAACAGGTATGCAGTGGTGGGTTCACAGAACAGGTATGCAGTGGCAGGTTCACTGAACAGGTATGCAGTGGCGGGTTCACTGAACAGGTATGCAGTGGTGGGTTCACAGTACAGGTATGCAGTGGTGGGTTCACAGTACAGGTATGCAGTGGTGGGTTCACAGAACAGGTATGCAGTGGCAGGTTCACTGAACAGGTATGCAGTGGTGGGTTCACAGAACAGGTATGCAGTGGTGGGTTCACTGAACAGGTATGCAGTGGTGGGTTCACTGAACAGGTATGCAGTGGTGGGTTCACAGTACAGGTATGCAGTGGTGGGTTCACAGAACAGGTATGCAGTGGTGGGTTTACAGAACAGGTATGCAGCCAGGAACAAGCTAAGCCTAACTAATCTTTCCCTATGAGAGACAGTCTGCAGCAGCTCGCCCTACTCTCACTAACGCAGGCACACGAGTGAGCGTAATGGCCGCCGCTGCCTGCCTTTTATTAGGGGGGGAGGAGTGGCTCCAGGGGCTAGTGTAGCCTGATTGGCTACACTGGGCCTGCTGACTGTGATGTAGAGGGTCAAAGTTGACCCTCATGGTGCATTATGGGGCGAACTGAACTTCCGCAAAAGTTCACCTGCGGGACGCGAACGCGAACCACTGAAGTTCGCATGGAACCGTTCGCAGGCGAACCGTTCGGCCCAACTCTACAATAGCAGCATAGGGGGGCGATATACAGGCTGGGAACGTGAACAATCACTCGCGTTCCCATGCCTGTCGGCCGGTGACGGCGAAACCGGAAGTGCTCGCCGGCGGGTCCGGGGACATCGGAGCGGAGCTGCGAGGGCACCGATCGGCTGCAGGGGGCTGAGGGAGGCCCCAGGTGAGTTAATCTCATTTTTTTTATCGGCTTTAGGTTCACTTTAAGTTCAGTTTATTACAGCTTCCAAAAAGGAAGTCAAAAAGAACACTTTCTTTAGGGCCTGGACATACTGCCGTCTTGCTAACTGGATTTCAGTTATTGTGCAATACCCAAGTACATCGGACAGTGCAAAGACTGGACTGTCTTATGGACACACTTATGTTCTGCACAGCAGAGTTTTGTCACAAGGCACTGCTGCATGCATTTTGGGCTCAACAAAGAGCTGTCCTATTCAGCACAGCCGAACGGAGTGGTGCTACAACAAAGAGCAATGTAGGTGCCATGTATGTGTATAACACATGGGACCTACGCATACCGCCCAACTTTTTGAGATAAGAAAGAGGGACACTTAAGCCACACCCCTGACACACCCCTACTTACACCCAGAGCCAGTTCTAGACATTTTGATGCCTAAAGCAAACTTGTCAGGATGTGTCCCCTCCCTCATGAAATACTGCTGCTTTCCTGCCTCCCTCCTCGTCACTCACTGTCAAACTCCTCACATAGCACAACAAGCTGCTTTTCCCTAATGATGACCTCTTCACCTCGCTCTCCTCCTGCTCTGACTGCATGCTGCTAGCATAAAAACACAGTACAAACATGCTGCCCCTGTAATCTCTGCGCCTGATGCAAATGTTTCACCTTACTTCATGAGAGAATCGGCCCTGATCACACCTGTCACACCCCTAGTCATGCATATCAAAGATTTCATAAGAAAAATATGTTGTTTTATAATGCAAACCACACTGGTCCTTTCTATCCTGGTTCATTTTCCTTCATATTTACATATGAAAATAAATATAAATCAATTTAAAGGATGGGAATAAAGTCAATTAAAGACACTTTTAAGTAGAAAAATACATATATTTACACAGATCTGTACATCAGTCCTGAAAGAGGGACAAATGAGGAGGAAAGAGGGACAGAGGGACAGGGGTCCCAAAGCGGGACTGTCCCTCCAAAAGAGCGACAGTTGTCAGGTATGCCTGCGTTGCTGATGGAAGTGCAGTGTGCTCAGGCACTAACTGTTACCTGGAATGTTGACTACACATATGGCAATCTGACTCATCAATCTATGCAAAACGTTATGTGAGGGCTCAGGGACAAACCCAGGATTTTCAAAGGGGGGGGGGGGGGACTCCTGAAAGGTCTCCCTCAGCCCACACAATACAGTATAATAATATGGTAGGACATCATGTTGGGTACACATAATGCAATTTCCCGTCCGACTGACAGTATCTGACAATTATTTCCTGAATGTCCAAACTGCTCCCGATCGACAACAGGAACGATCAAGTGCAATTTGGATACAGATAATAATGAGGACAGCCGACATTGGTAATGAAGGGGAAAGTGAACGGTTCACCCAGCAGGAGCACAGGGCTGTGCTCATACCTGACTCTGTTAAGTTCCCCAGAGCTGCTCCATGCTCTGTACACACGCCCCTGCTCCATCCAAAGTTAACTGTAGCAGGGAAAGAAAGGGGGCCGTGCTGTGAGCTGCAGGATGCCTGCAGATATTTTGGTGTCTCAAGTTCAACTTGTGCCTGTCCCCAGACATTGCACCAGCCCTGGTCTGAGGGGCGATTCAGGGCAGCTGTAATCCCCCCCTGTGTTTGCCTATGAGAACTTGCTCTGTGCTGGATTCAATCTAAATAGATTATTTCAGTATTCTCCAAATCATGTAAATATTGACAGGGTTACCACATGTGGACAGCATCATGCTGATGTCATACAGGTTTCTGAACTATGTCTAGTAGTAAAAAACAAAACAAAAAAAACAACCCTCAAGTTTTTAATGGCGGTTGACTTGAAGATGTTCCTTGCAATGGGGAACACTCCATGAATGTGACACAAACCACAAATACAAGTGTGGCCATCATGAGATGGTACCTGGGATGAAGTCACCTGATTGATGGCTCCACATAACTAGGCAAGCAGATTGCTTTCAAGACTTGAGTAAGAGAAAAAATACAATAAAAGCACTTTAACACTAAATAAATGGAGTATGTACTGTATGTTACACGTACCTGCAGGTACTGACATGCCCTCTCTTGTTGACATGAGTCAGACTTTACCAGTGCCTGGTCCATGTTTATTGCAGGTTTCTGATACACCTCCCGCGCCCTGCTTACAGTGAGTGTTGATGCCCAGGAACTTTTCTTTAACATCTGGCTGTCCAAACTCACAGGTAAACTGACAGGTAAACTGACAGGTAAATTTGTGGTACAAGTGTTGCATTTCACATCATTATTGCTTCTCGATGACTTTAACGCATGTTCACTAAGACTATTGTAAGTCTCCATAAAGTACTGAGAGGTGGAACGGTCAGGGCACCTTCCCATAGTCATGACAGAGCTGGGTCCATGGAACATGCAAACATCGTTGTCTAGATTATCCTGTGACCCCCACCACCCTGTAATGTTGGGTCTAGGTTTCATCTCAGCTCTCCTTTCTTTGCTTTTACTTCGCTTGCCATATCTCACAGTTTGCATTTCATCTGGGCTGGCTTTGTTTCCGTTACTATTTCCTTTCATTGGTCCTTCAAGAGAATGTGATTTTGTGAAGAGTTTCTGAACAGAGTGAACTAAATGACGTATCCTACCAGGACTGTCGCTCCGATGCTCCACAGCACTCCTTTTGTATTGCAAAGTATGATAACCATCCCGATTGATTGGTATCTGTCTTTCAAATTGGTCCATAATGTTGGTAGGAAGGCGGTTCCCTTTTCCCACTGATCCATGCGGTACTACAGCACACTCATCCTTAAGATCATGATGGGAATTGTAATGTCTCCTAGGAAAAGTACTGCTAGCAATCTGATCCCCGTAGGACATCATGCATTCTACAGGATAGGAGTTCCTTTGAGCATAGTAGGGGTGATCCGCAGGATGAGGATCTACTGGATTCATTAAATATGGCTTTCTATCTGTGTGATGAGGCAAGGTGTCACATACTGAATCACATACAACCCCATGATGATGGCTGCGGCTGCTTGATATGCCTTTCATAGTTAGGATGAAGGATATTTCAAAGTCATTGACTATTTCACGTGGTTAATGGGGAGGTCTTAAACCAAGCCCTACAAAATAGAAAAGACATGTTAGATTCTCCATTCAGTAACACATTCATAGTATAAAAACAATCACATATGAGACATGCTACACTGGAAGCGTTCATATTTATGGAAACTGCTAGATGTCATCTCCAGCCACATATTCCACAATGGAGACAAGAGATGTTTATGATTAACACAGAAGATAGCACTTGACTCTCTGCTGAAATTACGGTAGGTTAAAATGGTATGTGACTCAAAATAGCATCTCTGCTTTAGCATAACACTAATAGAAAACAAAGAAAGACTGGTATACAGTCACCAGAAGGCAAAGATCCATTTCATTGAAGCCAATTGATAACATTTCTGGTTGCAGGACAAATTATCAGATTGTCTTGAAATTAAGTCATTGATGAGCAAATGAAGTACAGAGAGTTCTCTGTCACCCCCCTGAATACAGGAGAAGCTTTTTGATTTACTCTACTTTATTTAATCCATTGTACAGCTCAACGCCATCTGATAGTCTATGGCAATGGCAATCTTATATATTAGCCTCTGAGTGAAGTGGACGTTTTATTATTAACCTTTCTAGTAACGTTAAAGGACAGGTCTAAGAAAAAAAGCCCATCTGTCCCTCACCACAGCTCTGGTGTCTCCAAATCCCCTCCATTGAATATGTTAACCTCGCCAGGTTGGCATCTACTGTGCCTGCATGAGCACGCAGCCTCGCCACTTGCAATCGTGCTCATGTAGCCTGGAGAATTCTGCGGTACTGCGACTGCGCAGAACGCTTCCGGCTACAGGAGCATGATCACAAGCAGCGCAGCCGCTCACGCAAGCACAGTAGATGCCGACCTGGCGAGATTGGCATCTGCAATGGAAGGGATCTGGGGACATCGGAGCTGTGGCGAGGGGCAGATCGGCTGCCAGGGGTTGGAGGAAGCCCCAGGTAAGTAGATCCTGTTTTTTGTTTTTAGCTTACATCTGTCCTTTAAAGCAATCATATATATTTTTTTTAATTCAAGATGAAATCTGAGTTTCAAACCACTTAAAAAACTTCAAGGATAAAGTCTGAAGCAGTTAGAAAATTGCCAGTTTCAGACATTTGAATTTACTGTACAGATCAGTTTTCTTAATTTAAAAAATATATATATTTTCAATTGAAAATGATTAATATAAAATAATATTTACTATCTTTAACACTACAGGTTTTTAAGAAAGATTGGATTGGGTCACAGGTAGTACAGGTGTACAAGTAGCAAACCTTCGCAAGTGTAATAGCTGTACAATAAAATGTAACACTATAAAATGTTATTAAAAAATCAGGATAAAAACTATAACATGTATGGAAGCATACGAAATATAATAGTACTATGCTATAAGTTAAGGAACTGATAGAGAAAATAGTAAAATATACAACGCAAAGAAGGTTGACTGTTTAGTAGAGCAATCTGATTGGTAGACCGGGATAAAGCCTCTCAAACATTGCCATCCCTGATGAGTTTCATGATGCATGACCTACTTTATCAGAGGACCATATTAGCATGTAAATCAGCCTACAAAGATGAAGGACAGGAATGTAAACAGATATATTTACCACCTCTGGTTAGTACATATGAAGGTCAAGTACTGCCCCCCTCAAATGTAGGTCAAGTACTGCTCCCCTCAAAAAAAAAAATGCCAATCTTAGAACAAAACGTTGCCAATAGAAGTGATGTGTTGAGGCCTGGGCTGCATGTATCTCACACTGTCTCCAACAGTATTCACTCAGTGATCAGTTCTCTTAAAGAGAATCTGTATTGTTAAAATCGCACAAAAGTAAACATACCAGTGCGTTAGGGGACATCTCCTATTACCCTCTGTCACAATTTCGCTGCTCCCCACCGCATTAAAGGTGGTTAAAAACAGTTTTAAAAAGTTTGTTTATAAACAAACAAAATGGCCACCAAAACAGGAAGTAGGTTGATGTACAGTATGTCCACAAGTAGAAAATGCATCCATACACAAGCAGGCTGTATACAGCCTTCCTTTTTAATCTCAAGAGATCACTTGTGTGTTTCTTTCCCCCTGCAGCTATCTTCCACTGAAGTGTCAGGCTGTTTCTTCCTGCAGAGTGCAGACAGCTCTGCCTGTATGTAATTCCTCAGTATGTGAAAGCCCAGCTAGCTCAGAGGAGGATTGATCCAGCTTGTAAAAGATAATAGAGCAGAGAGAAGCTGCAGTAATCTAAATAACACACAGGCAGTGTGCAGAGAGGGGCCTGGAGGGGGGAGATGCATCACAGAACCACAACACTGAAGAACTTGGCAGCCTTCCAGACACAGGCCGACAAGTCTGACAAGAGAAAGATAAGTTGATTTATTACAGAGATGGTGATAGTAGAACATGCTGCAGTAAGCCAGAGGACATTAGAATAGATTTTGGAACTTGTAGGATGGAAGAAAACCGGATGAAATTTTTGTTACGTAGTCTCTTTAAAGTGGATCCGAGATAAACTTTTACTCATTGCATAATTGTGTTCCTTTCATATAGTTTATAGGGCATTCCTCAAGCCAAATACTTTTTTTGTTTTGTTTCACTACTCTCATTCCCTATAAACTAAACAAGCCTCGCCCACAGCTCCTTTTGTGCCTTGGCACTGTAGCAAGGGCTTACGGGAGCTCAGTCTGGGCAGAAGGAGGAGGAGGTTACTAGCCATTGATTTCAGAGGCAGAGGAGAGGAGGGAGGAGGAGAGGGGACTGAATTTACACACAGACAAGCTGATAGCATCTCCAGCCCTCAGCCTGTGACAAACGGAACATGGCTGCCCTCATTGTATCACATGAATAAATAATCATAAACTTTTGAAGTGGTTTTCAGCTAGATATGCTGTGTAAACTATCTAAACTTTAGATAAGATATATAGACAAGTTACTTATTATAGTTAGTTTTTCATCTTGGATCCGCTTTAATGTTTACTCATGTTATAAATAATCTCCTGTCCGTTTTCCAGAAGGAGTATGTGCATGCGCGCGCGCGCGGGGGTGTGTGCATAGGCTGGAGGTATGACGCCCCCCCCCCCCCAGCATATACAGCTATATATTGGAGGTGCCTAGCAAGTAAAGCTCAACATCCTTCTTTAGGAATGACCTGATTTCAGGACATTACTTAACATAGCACGACACATTATGTAAGAGGTGTTGGAACTTTTAATAAGCAAATGTTTATATCACAAGGTATCAGCTTCTGAGAATTTGCCATGCAAGATAAAAGAAGTGAACACCTTGAAGCAGCCAGCGCAGATGGAACAAGCGTTTCCAGAAAGATCTCTTCCTCAGCACAGCATGAATAAAACAGACTGGAAAATGACGTGCTTACATGCCTTTGATCAGAACTATTTTCAGTGGGGCATTCTAGCTTGAAGGGGTATTGAGAAGTATTTATGTGCATCCAAAGCCCAAGCACAGCTCATAGAGTGACGCTGATTCCCTGCAGCTGAGGTAATCTCAGTGTGACTCTTTTTAGAGGGGCTGTGGTGCCCCCACTGATATGATTGCTGCTGTTAAGCAGCAATTGCCAGGTTTAAAGCAATGCTCACATGATCTCACTATGGAATCCTATTGTTTCCACTTGTCTTCCTCGCGCAATGACATGCTATAAACAGTAATGATAGGCGATAGTGAGAGCGGCAGAACAGTCACTCAATAGCACACGCAAAGCACTATATTTACATTATTTGTATACGTTTGCCAAGACGACATTAGGGGAGCCATGATTAAAATAGCCAAAGTCACAGCTCTGGAGATAAAATCAGACAAGCCTGTTAAAGTGAGACCGAGCTAAGAGTGATATGGAGGCTGCCATATTTATTTTTAAGCAATACCAGTTGCCTGGCAGTCCTGCTGATCCTCGGCCTTTAATACAATTATTTATAGACCCTGAACAAGCATGCAGCAGATCAGGTGCCACAAAGTCCCACAAAAGCAGTGCCGCAAAGTCCCACAAAAGCAGTGCCACAAAGTCCCACAAAAACTTGACACATTACAGACCCTACAGACAGTGGTGCTCATCTGAGCTAGGATATCCAAGTTACTCGGATATCCTAGCTCTTTTTTCACTATTCGAGATCCGGGCTGTGCTATCTGATCGCACTCAGATAGCAAGCAGCTATCCGGAGATATCCTAGGCTATCCGAGCTCGGATAGCGTCACGAGCTCGGATAGCGTCACGACAGACGTCACCTCGAGTCCTCACAAGCGAATCAGAGGGCTCCAAGCCCTCTGACTGTAGCCCAGGGCCGGGCCGAGGCAGAGGCTGAAGAGGCCCCAGCCTCAGGGCGCAGTGTAGGAGGGGGCGCACAATTCATTCAGCTGTCATTCCCAATTGTGTTTGAAGCACAAACAAATAAGAAAAGGGGATACATGGCAGTGACTACAAGCCAGATAACTAGATATTAAAGTGTTGGGGATGTTGGGGGCCCTGGGGCGCCTCTTAGTCTAATAGCAATCAGTGTGTGACGGCTGGGGTGGCAGGGATGGAGGGGCGCACTTTGGTGTCTCAGCCTTGGCTGCTGGAGGACCTTGTCCCGGCTCTGCTGTAGCCAATCACAGAGGGGGAGCCTGGCCAAGCCCCCATCTATAAATAGCGGACGCCATCTTGCCTCACTCGTCCTGCTTGCGACTTACTGACTGATTATACTGAGAGACTGCTCCAGTGCTTTTTGTCTGTGTGCAAATGCATTGCTATTGTTCTAAACCTAGCGTTTTTACACTCCAACACTTGATCTTCAACTGTATTGCTTTGTATTGTAGATAGATTGTATTTTAGGCAGTTTAGGTTGTGTGATTAGGGACTAGGGAGGGAGAGTCTGTCACTGGTGCTGCTGCTGCAGGCCTGCAGCCAGCAGCTAGGCCCTGTGCCTGCCCTGCTCTGTGCTCTTGCTCTAGTCTCTAGTTACCTGTGCTCTCACCTGTGCTCTCACCTGTCCTTACTGTACTACTTCTGTGTTAGATAGATATTGTACTATTTTATAGTTAGCAAGGCCCAGCTTTACTGCTATACCTGTCCTGCTGTATCTGCTCTCTGTAATCTAGTCACACCTGTTGTATTGTTTAGCTAGATTCTTCTATTGTTTAGTTAGTACTGTAGTGTACTCTAGTCTGTGTATAGGTACCGTCCGTCACCGCGTTACCTAGGGTCTTTGTGTGCGCAGTGCACGCCTGCGCTGTCCGCACCCTCTCGTTAGTTCTACACCCGTCCTATTGTTTATTACTTCTATTGTGTATTTGCTGACTTGTACTGTAGTCTGTGTATAGGTACACCGTCAGTCAGCGTCAGCTAGGGTCTTTGTGTGCGCAGTGCGCACTCTCTCGTTAGCGCTACACCGATCTCTGCTGTAGAGTACACCTGTCCGTCACCTCTCACACACCCACCACCACCAGTCCCACCCCATTAAAGTACCCCACTTGTCCCACCCGCCTTTACATACATAAGTTTTTTTTCCATTTGTATAATATTAAAAATATACAATGTCTGGCACTGGCAGCCGCAGTCTGGGCAGGGGCAGCAAGGGCAGCAAGGGCATCGCCAAGAGAGGAGGTCGTGGGCGTGGCAGCCGCGCCACCACCACCATGCGCAGTTCTGTGTCTGCACCAGTGGCTATTCCGCCATTAGCCACTGGCGGTGGACGCCTTGGCCGCCCAACAGCTGGGAGTCACGCTGCAGAGACACAGCAGCAGCAGCGTGTGGCCCAGATGTTCCTCCCACCGCCAGGTCGTAGCCGTCCTATTGAGGAGAAGGACGCAGACGCTGTGGTGGAACTGATGGTGGATGAGCAGGCCACCATTAGCTCTGGAACCGAGTCCTCTAACCCCGCCACCACTCCTGTTCGCAAGAGCAGCAGCAGCCGCCCAGCACTGCCTGGGGGAGAGGAGGAGGAGTGCAGTTCTCCAGCCCCAGCGGGCGACACCAGCACCCTGTCACTCAGCACCTTCTTATGGACCCCAAGCACAGAGAAGGTATGGAGTGCTGTTGCGGAAGAATTGGCAGAGGAAGGAATGCTCATGGGCACTTTGGGGGATGATGCTTTGGACAGTCAGACAGTGGTGACTGTCCATCCGCCCATGCATGCAGAAGGGGAGTTTGGGGGATCCCAGCAGGACATGTTTGCGGAGGGGGAGGATGATGATGACAGGGTGCAGGACAAAGACTGGTTGCCAGGTCCTGGGAGTGGGGATGTCATCAGCTCTGAGGAGGAGGAGGATGCGTCTGCGGGCCTTGCTAGAAGGATCAGCATCGCAGGCATGGGCAGGATCACAAGTGGGCGTGGTATGCAGGCCACACAGCGTGCTGATCAGGAGACGAGTTCTGCCAGTGCCACCACCAGCCGCACCAAGAACCCCCCAACCACCACAGGGAGACCAGCGGCAGCAGCACCTTCCAGCCGAAGGGGCAACTTCACCTTCCCAATATGGATTTTTTTCACCCTTCCATATTTGGAGTGCAAGTATGCCACCTGCAACCAGTGCCGCAAGCAGCTCAGCAGAGGGAAGGAGCCCTCTGCGTTTTGCACCACCTCTCTGGTCAACCACCTTGCAGGGAAACACTTTCACGAGCATGAGGAGTTTGTGAAGTTGAAGGAAGCTGGCAGTGGCAGACCCGCCACCACTGCGAAGCCTTCAGCAGCAGGAGTGCGTCAGCAATGCACTGCTCCTCCTCCCTCTGCAACTCCTGCCGCCGACACTTAGGCCTGTTCTGGCAGCCAGTCCTCAGCGGCCTCCTCTGCTCCCTCCACTGCTTCCCGTGCCAGCAAAAGACCTCGCCAGACCCTGCTCAGCGACACCTTCCAGGGGGTGGTCAGGGTTCTGCCTCCCAGCAGCCGTCGCGTGCGTCAGCTTAACGGCTTGCTGGCACGGGCCATGTGCTCCCAACTCCTGCCTTATTCCCTTTTGCAGGAGGGGAGCGACATGCGTGCGCTCCTGATGTGTGCAGCCCCCGATTGGCCAATCCCCAGCCGACATTATTTTGCACGCACGGCCATCCCTGCACTTCACCGCTCTGTGATGGCCAATGTCGGGAGAGGGCTGGAGCACGCGGTGGGTCAAAGGGTCCACGTCACCATGGACTCATGGAGCAGCCGGTTTGGGACAGGCCGCTATCTGTCCTTCACCGCGCTTTGGGTCAGCTTGGTGGAAGGGGGTGAGGAGGGGGGAGCAGCATCGGCCGGCACTGCCAGAGCAGCAGCAGCACCAACAACGCAGTGGGTGGTGCCACCATGCAGGGTCAGCGGAACAGCAGCAGGTTCCTCTGATCCGCTTCCATCCTCCGCCACACCAGCCCAAACCCCCCGCCTCAGCAGCAGCGTGAAGCCCCGCCACTGCCAAGCGCTGCTGGAATTGGTCAGCCTGGGGAAGACCAAACTGACGGCGAACCACGTCCTGGCCAAACTCCGAGAGCAGGAGAGGAATTGGCTGACCCCCAGAGGCCTCAGAGTCGGAAAGGTGGTGTCCGACAATGGGGCAAACCTGGTTGCTGCCATCAGCAGGGGAGACCTGACCCACATCCCCTGTCTGGCGCACGTCCTGAACCTGGTAGTCCAAAAGTTCCTGCGGACCTACCAGGGGATGGACCGACTCCTTGAGGCGGCAAGGAAGGTTGTGCGTCACTTCCGGCACTCGCCTGCAGCCGTGGCGAGCCTGGAAGAGTTGCAGAAGGAGCTGCACCTGCCACAGCACCGGCTCATGCTCGATGTTCCAACTCGCTGGAACTCCACCCTGGCGATGTTGGAGCGTCTGGTTGAACAGAGGCAGGCTGTCAGCCAGTATGTTGCACGAGCAACAGTTGCCTCCCTCACTGCAACTGGGCGTGCCACCACCAACCTCCCGTCCATCATCTTCACGGAGGACTGGGGGCACATGCAGCAGGTGTGCTCAGTCCTGGCACCCTTCCTGCAGGCCACCAACATGGTGAGCAGGGACCATGCAATGGTGTATGCGAGTGGGTCCCCTTGGTGTGTGTGCTGGACAGGGCCCTGTATGCACTGGTGGAAGAGGGAGCGGCAGCCTTGGACCAGCAGGAGCTGCAGGCAGCTTCACAGGCCACCTCTGAGGAGGAGGGCTCGGAGTTGGTGGAGGTCCCTGACCTTGCTGCTGATGAGGGGGAGCAGCAGAGCGCAGCTGGACTGGGGCGGGGGTGGAGAGAGGATGAGGTGGAGGAGGCAGAGGAGGACAGCAATGTCGGCTCTGGGGCTGCCGATGATGTGCCAACAGACGTGGCCAGACTGTTCCCAATGGCAGCGCACATGCTGAGGTGCCTGCGCAAGGACCCAAGGGTGATCCAGATGAAGCAGAGGGAGGACATCTGGATCTGCATGATGCTGGACCCACGTCTGAAGGGGAAGCTCAGCCAGTTCCTGCCTGCAGGAGGAGACCGTGCGCAACAAATGAGGGATTTGCAGCTGTCCCTTGTTGAGCGCTTGGAGGAAGCCTTCCCTCAGAAATCCACCCCCACTGTCCAGCCAGCACAGAGGCAGCAGCAGGTGCCTGCATCCACCAGCAGCAAGCGCTCGCGCACCACAGACCTGCTGTCTCTGACCCAAGAGCTCTACATGAGTGTAGAGCTGCCAAGGACTAGAGAGGAGGTGCCTGCAGCAGCATCCTTCTCCAGTCACAGGCAGCGCTTGACCCGCATGATGGCTGACTACATGGGGTCCTTCAGCAGGCTTGACAGCGTGGCCCCTGTTGATCCCATGGAGTATTGGGTCAAGCACCTGCCGATCTGGAGCGAGCTTGCGCAGTACGCCCTGGAAGTGCTCTCCTGCCCCCCTTCCAGCGTTGCTTTAGTGCAGCCGGTGGCGTCATCACTGAGAAGCGATCTCGTCTTTCTCACAAGTCTGTGGACAGACTGACGTTTCTCAAAATGAATCAGGCTTGGGTGGAAGGCGAATTCATGGCCCCTGTTGTCGGCGAGAGGGGTACATGAAGTGACGACTGGTACACACACATACACCTGCTGCTGCTGCTGCTGTTATATTTCATCCTGCTGTCTGTGTCTCCACTGCCAGGGAACACATTACAAGGTGCTGCTGCCCAAGCGCCACCAGCTATTACGCTCAAAAATAGCTGCATTAATTTGAAAAAAATAAAAATAAAAATAAATTTGTAATTATTTTAGAGGTGTCCGGGTTGAAAAGTGTGCCGTCCCAATTGTGTATTGGACACAATGTGGGCTTCACGACCACTATCTGGAACCTCATGCTGTTCATTTACGGCCCTGGGACCACCGCTAGGACCCAGGGCCTACTATGTCTCGCTGCCTGCCCTCCTGCCTGCTGCCAAATGCCAGTCTGCCACACACACTTATCCTCCTCACGCTGCCTGCTGTTATATTTCCTCCTGCTGTCTGTGTCTCCTCTCCGCTGCCAAGGAACACATTACAAGGTGCTGCTGCCCAAGCGCCACCAGCTATTACGCTAAAAAATAGCTGCATTAATTTGAAAAAAAAAAAAAACATTTGTAATTATTTTAGAGGTGTCCGGGTTGAAAACTGTGCTGTCCCAATTGTGTATTGGACACAATGTGGGCTTCACGACCGCTGTCTGGAACCTCATGCTGTTCATTTACGGCCCTGGGACCACCGCTAGGACCCAGGGCCTACTATGTCTCGCTGCCTGCCCTCCTGCCTGCTGCCAAATGCCAGTCTGCCACACACACTTATCCTCCTCACGCTGCCTGCTGTTATATTTCCTCCTGCTGTCTGTGTCTCCTCTCCGCTGCCAGGGAACACATTACAAGGTGCTGCTGCCCAAGCGCCACCAGCTATTACGCTCAACAATAGCTGCAATCATTAAAAAAAATTGTAGTTATTTTAGAGGTGTCCGGGTTGAAAACTGTGCTGTCCCAATTGTGTATTGGACACAATGTGGGCTTCACGACCGCTGTCTGGAACCTCATGATGTTCATTTATGGCCCTGGTACCACCGCTAGGTACCAGGGCCTATTATGTCAGTCACATCACACTGCCTGACACACATTACTCCTCCTCCTGTAGCTGCATTGCGCTTTTGCTTTCTGTGTGCTGCTACCACTGCCAGGGAGAACAGAAGAAGAACTATTTTCTACTGCCACCTGCCCACCCACTCTCCTACCGAGTACCAACCGACTATTACCACACACTACAAATAGCTGCAAGCCTGCAACTACTACTTCCTCCTCCTGCTGATGTCTGTGTTTTACCACCACTAGGGTACACAGAAAAAGGTGCTGTGGCTTGCAATGTGCCACTACCTACCTATTATGCCATCAACACAAATATAACTATGGTGTTATTACAATAAAATATTTCCACAAATGAAGTAAAAAAAAAATATTACAAAAGAAAGGAAAACCAAGACACATAATATAATGATAGAGAAGAAGAGGAAGAAGAAGAAAACGAAGATGATGAAGAAGAAGAAGATATAGAAGAAGAAGATATAGAAGAAGATGAAGAAGATATAGAAGAAGAAGATATAGAAGAAGATGAAGAAGATGAAGAAGAAGAAGATATAGAAGAAGATGAAGAAGAAGAAGAAGAAGAAGAAGAAGATATAGAAGAAGATGAAGAAGATATAGAAGAAGAAGATATAGAAGAAGATGAAGAAGAAGAAGAAGAAGATATAGAAGAAGATGAAGAAGAAGAAGAAGATGATATAGAAGAAGAAGATATAGAAGAAGAAGATGATATAGAAGAAGAAGATATAGAAGAAGAAGATGATATAGAAGAAGAAGATATAGAAGAAGAAGATATAGAAGAAGAAGAAGAAGAAGAAGAAGATATAGAAGAAGAAGAAGAAGAAGAAGATATAGAAGAAGAAGAAGAAGAAGATATAGAAGAAGAAGAAGAAGAAGATATAGAAGAAGAAGAAGAAGAAGATATAGAAGAAGAAGAAGAAGAAGATATAGAAGAAGAAGAAGAAGATATAGAAGAAGAAGAAGAAGAAGATATAGAAGAAGAAGAAGAAGAAGATATAGAAGAAGAAGAAGAAGAAGATATAGAAGAAGAAGAAGAAGAAGATATAGAAGAAGAAGAAGAAGATATAGAAGAAGAAGAAGAAGAAGAAGAAGAAGAAGAAGAAGAAGAAGAAGAAGAAGAAGAAGAAGAAGAAGAAGAAGAAGAAGAAGAAGAAGAAGAAGAAGAAGAAGAAGAAGAAGAAGAAGAAGAAGATATAGAAGAAGAAGAAGATATAGAAGAAGAAAATATAGAAGAAGAAGATATAGAAGAAGAAGAAGATATAGAAGAAGAAGAAGAAGAAGAAGAAGAAGAAGAAGAAGAAGAAGAAGAAGATATAGAAGAAGAAGATATAGAAGAAGAAGAAGATATAGAAGAAGAAGAAGATATAGAAGAAGAAGAAGAAGATATAGAAGAAGAAAATATAGAAAAAGAAGATATAGAAGAAGAAGAAGAAGATATAGAAGAAGAAGAAGAAGATATAGAAGAAGAAGAAGAAGATATAGAAGAAGAAGAAGAAGAAGATATAGAAGAAGAAGAAGAAGAAGATATAGAAGAAGAAGAAGAAGAAGATATAGAAGAAGAAGAAGAAGAAGATATAGAAGAAGATATAGAAGAAGAAGAAGAAGAAGAAGAAGAAGAAGAAGAAGAAGAAGATATAGAAGAAGAAGATATAGAAGAAGAAGAAGATATAGAAGAAGAAGAAGATATAGAAGAAGAAGAAGATATAGAAGAAGAAAATATAGAAAAAGAAGATATAGAAGAAGAAGATATAGAAGAAGAAGAAGAAGATATAGAAGAAGAAGAAGAAGAAGAAGAAGATATAGAAGAAGAAGAAGAAGAAGAAGAAGAAGAAGAAGAAGAAGAAGAAGAAGAAGAAGAAGAAGAAGAAGAAGAAGAAGAAGAAGAAGAAGAAGAAGAAGAAGAAGAAGAAGAAGAAGAAGAAGAAGAAGAAGAAGAAGATATAGAAGAAGAAGAAGAAGAAGAAGAAGAAGAAGATATAGAAGAAGAAGAAGAAGATATAGAAGAAGAAAATATAGAAAAAGAAGATATAGAAGAAGAAGATATAGAAGAAGAAGAAGATATAGAAGAAGAAGAAGAAGATATAGAAGAAGAAGATGAAGACGACGTAAATGAAGACTTCCAACAACCATTTTGGACACACCTTCTCATGCAAACACTTTTCATGAAGTTAATTTACTTTTTTTGAGACCTTTTTTATAACTACTACATCACCACATAATCACTTGATGTTTTTCTTCATAAAAAAGGTGGTTTCATGCATCATTGACCTCCTATACAAGTTTTACAAGCTATTTAAGGCCAGCTCGAATATTTTACTCGAATACAGACTTGGATAGTGACGTCGGATATCCGAGGTCGAATCGAATATTCGATTACATCGGATATCCGACTTCGAGTGAATTCGGATAGTTTACTATCCGAATTCGACCAAACTCGAATAGGATAATGAGGTATCCGAGCAACACTGCCTACAGAATATTTAATCAATCTAAAACACCAGCTTGTCATAGTATACATTATAAAAATAAAGGCCAGAGCAGCCTATACATCAGTAATCAGTGTTTGCAGATGTTACCAGCGCATCAACTGATACAGGATAATGACTTTACAGAATCAATGGGAACAGCTTCAAAGCACATTATTCAGATGAAGTCATTAGTTTTAATGAAGTAAAGGGATATCTAGGAATCTGTGTGGATGGTGTGTAATTCAAACACACAAATTATTGAGAATCCCTTAATTTAATATGACAAGATTAAGCCATTTAATTTATGATGAAGTGGTTTCAGGAACACAAACAGAATAAAACCAGTTGAATTGCCTTATTTTATTTGGGTATAACAGGAGAATACAGTATGGGCTCGATTCACAAAGCGGTGCTAACCCAGTTAGCACGCCTAAAAGACTTTAGACGTGATAACCATTGCACCACGCTGGTGAAAAGCCAGTTTAGGCGTGATAAGTTTAGGCGTGATAAGTTTAGGGGTCTACATGAAAAGGGCGCCGGTAAAAAAGGGCGCCTGGTGGAGCCCATATATATACCAACTTCGGCTACAAAAAAGGCGCCTGGTGTAGCCCATATAAACTTCGGCTACAAAAAAAGACACTTGGTGTAGGCCATATAAAAACTTGGGCTACAAAAAAACCAAGGCGCCTGGTGTAGCCCATATAAAAACTTCGGCTACAAAAAACTCCGGGATGTGTTAATTACTATTCCCCCTCCAGGCCGCCATGGATAGTGGGGGAATGAAATAATTCGGCTTCCAGCGCTTGTAGCCCATATACAAACTTCGGCTAGAAAGAAACTCCGGGATGTGTTAATTACTATTCCCCCTCCAGGCCGCCATGGATAGTGGGGGAATGAAATAATTCGGCTTACAGTGCTTGTAGCCCATATAAAAACTTCGGCTACAAAAAAAAGTCAATAATATGGGCTACAGAGGGGCACCTTACTGTAGCCGAAAAAAATATGGGCTACAAAGGGGAGCCCGCTTGTAGCCGAAAACCTTGTAGCCGAAAAAATATGGGCTACAAAGGGGAGCTCACTTGTAGCCTATATCAAAACTCGGGCGCCCTTTTCTACACCTTGTAGCCCATATTTCCAGAAATAACATTGATGTCTATGGCGGCGCCCTTTTCATACAGGCAGCTCGGGCGCCCTTTTCAACCGATCCCAAGTTTAGATAAGTTTAGATCGCGCACAAAGTCCCGCATGCAAAGCAGCGCCATTAAACTCTATGCGAAGTGCACCAGACTTTGCTAGCGCAAAACTTTTGATCAGCTGTGCACTGTGGTGCTAACCCAGTTGGTGCTTAAACTTATCATGCCTAAACTGAGTTTAGGCGTGATAAGGGGCTTTTCACCAGGGTGCTAACTGTTAGCACCGCTTTGTGAATCAAGCCTTATATGTTTGGGTATACATTTTCACAGGTTACGGTGCTTGCAGTTTAGCACCGGTAACAACTCTTGCCAGACAGGGCTGTGGTTTGACCCCTGTGTCATTAGAAGGCACCACTATCATTGGCTAAAAGGAGTTCACTGGGCTCAGTTGCGTTGCAGAATAATTCTGCATGTCAACTCACTGCCCATACAGTTCCATGGGGCTATTCACAGTGCTGGGTTGTAACTGATCATGTTATTCTAACTCCCTGCATGCAGGCTTTGTATTTTAGTCTATGTCCAGTCTCTATTGCAGTTCACACTCCTAATGCTGGAAAAACACGGCTCGATTCTGAGCCATTTAGATCGATAATTTCCGACGTGATTCTGCATGGAGGACAGTGGGAAAAGAAAAACAAGCGGAGGATAAGAGAATCGCCTGCAGACTCGAGTGCGGAAAACAATCAGGTGCGGAATCAAGCGGCAAAATCAAGCCGTAATGCATGCCGTGTGCATTACGCAACTGGCCACTGCGAATCCTGCTTGGCAATTCTTCAATAGTTAAAAAACTGACACCATGCATTACTATTTTTCACATACCACGTAGCACTCAATGTATAATGGGAATGCATGTGCACTACCATGTTTCTCCAAAAATAAGATAGTCTAATACACAAATGTTTGCTCCATTAAGGGCTTATTTTCAGGAGATGTCTTATGATTCCATGAACAACAATCTACATTTAATCTTGAACAAAAAAAACCAATGTCATGTTATTCTGGAACATCGATATAACTTTACAAAACACAGAATTCCATCACGAATTTCTCACAATTGACTCCATTTCCTTTTTCCATGTACTATGTACATTTAGGCCTCTTTCAGACGTGCAACAGAGGTGGTGATTCCACTGCCTGTCAGCTGCTCTCCTGCACTGGCCTGGTGCTTGTTTGCGATCAGTACCAGAGCTAGACAGGAACCCCCCAGAGTCACATCTGAGTGCAGCCGCAGCCGTGCTCAGACTCGACATGTTGCGGTTCTCTGCCACCTTGTAACACCACCATGTGTCAATGCTTGCCGTACGTGGTGTTACTACTGCTGCAGTTGGGTTGCATTTAAATTGTACCCAAATCGCACAGGCGGGTGACAGACAGAATACCGAACTCTCGGCAAATGCGTAGTTCTGCACTTCTGCTTCCTGTCTGAAAGAGACCTTACTGAGAATCCAGGCACTTGCCAATTCCCACGATGCATCATTCCCAAATATGCAAATCATCTTTATATGAAAGCCAGGCATAAGTTGCCAAACCCGTATTATTTTGGGTCTCATCTTCTGAGAGCAATTCTTTTGGGGGTGTCTGCTTTCCTTGGTGGATAGTCTGTCTGTTCTGCTGCATTCCACCGTCAATTGATTTGACTTTTTTACATGTATACCATAGCTGCCTGGACACTATTTAAATGTACTTTGTTATGAACTGTAACTAGGGCTTATTTTTGCATTGTGCATATATTTCAAGCATTCTCAAAACTCCTTAAAAATCATGGTAGGTTTTATTTTCAGGGAATAGGGGTATTTTTTTAATGTGTTTTCACATGTGTTTTTATGTTAATTTTGCCTAATGATGTGTTTCCTGTTCCTGTATCATAACTCATGAACATGGATGAAAAATACACATACTGCAAAAAGCCATAAAAAAATGCAATTAAAGAGAAACCGTAACCAAGAATTGAACTTTATCCCAATCAGTAGCTGATACCCCCTTTCCCATGATAAATCTTTTCCTTTTCACAAACGCATCATCTGGGGCTCTGTATGGCTGATATTGTGCTGAAACTCTTCCCACAGTGTGATGCCAGTGCCTCACAGCACTGAGGTACTGACATCATATTGTGGGAGCCTTGTTGCATTGTGGAAAATAACAGCTGTTTACAACCGCCAAAAAAGCAAGCAGCAGCTACTTCCACAGACATCACCTGCCAGCAGTAAAATTGTCACATATGATAAATGTCTGAATGTAAATCAGGGAGAGGAAAGATTTTAAAATGATCAAACACAGACTAAATCATTTATACATAATTATTGTAAAAATTAAGCACTTTTTTTTTTAAATTATTTTCACTGGGGTTCCTCTTTAAGCCACAAGTTAAAAATTCACATGATGTAAAAACACAAAGTAAAAAAAAAAAAGCATATGTGGAAAAAAAACATGCTTTTTTGCAGATGTAAATGGGAACCATCACTCTTTGTTTTTTACACTGTCCCCCATAAGTGATTTCATGTTGTTGATCCATTCTCAGGGACATTATCAATAGTGTTAAGCAGAAAATGTGCTGATTATGCAAATTTATACCCAGCAGGCAGTGTGACAGTGGCCGAATAAAAAAGGCCAAAGGTGACAATCACTTAATTTGTAGCTATGTAACTGTACCATTACCATTATTATTACTATTTACACACCAATAATCAGCATAAGCTTTGTTCAATTAGAATGATTGGGCCTCAGGGCTAGATCACACTGAGTGAGTACCAGCAATCAGCATAGCGCTACAACAGTGTCACCCTATGGGGGTGTTCTCAAAATCGAAGCGCTGCAGCGACAACATTTTTTTTGAGAAAATCAATCATTTTTTGGAGCAATTTTGCAAAAACGTACTTTCCTTTAAAATCACAGTTGCTAAGTGCTTAGTGATTGTGTTTTGTAGGCCTCAGGGCTAGTTTACAGTGCTCTGCTGCGTTGCAGAATAATTCTGCATGTCAACTCACTGGCCATACTATTCTATGGGCCTGTTCACAGTAACGGATCGCGTTATTCTAACTTGCTGCATGAAGGCTTTGTATTAAAGCCTATGTCCAGTCCCCATTGCAGATCACATTCATTATAAAACATGCGTTATGCAACTAACCACTGTGATTCCATCCTAGCAAGTGTAGACTGAGAAAATCAATGCACTTGTTGCCACGTAAACGTTTATGAATTCACAATTCCTCGGTTTCCATTTTACGCATTAATATGTAACGACATAGTAAATATAAAGTGTGCTGTCATTCCATCAATTTCCATGCACAGCTGCCTCACTGGTTTGTCAGTCACATAACAATCTGCTCCAAATAATCACTGTAGCTTGACTAGCTTTATTTGCCAGCTGTTAACAGAACATTAAAGGTACCTTCCCTAATACAAATGAAATGAGTTTCTTAAAAGTAATGTGTCTGGTGCAGTTGTTCAGTTTCATGTTATCTCTCTGGCAATGGGCCCAATATACAGTATATAAGAAGCAAATGGCTGGTAGCATTGCTCACAATGCAGATCAAAAATAAATACCGGTACTTTCCAATAATGACAGGAATACATTTTCCCCTACCATTCATCCATAAAACATTTATACTACAATATTCTTGTATCTGAAACTAGACCGAGCACTCCAGCACATGTCAGGGCTAGATCACACTGGGCGATTTTTCAGCGATTTGCTGATCACTGGCGATCAGCAAAATGCTGCTGCTAATGCAAGTCAATGGTAGTGTTCACACTGTAGTGATTGCCAGTGATTAGCGATTTGCTGATTGTGCATGCAGCATTTTTGGGGCGACTGCATTTCAATGTTATAGAATCACAAAACGCAATCACTCCGAAATATCTTTCCTGTACAGTGAAAAAACGGCTTTTTACTGTTTACCGCCGATCAGCAAAACGCCACCAAAGCGCCCAGTGTGAACCAGCCCTCATTGTTTACATGCAGCGGGCTGTACAGTCACTTGCATGCTTTGCTTCAGCTCAGAAACTACAAAGATCACCCTGAGGTGCTGGCATTACTCACTGGGCCACCAGATTTCACTTATAGGACTAACTTCTTACAGAAAACTTAACACAGTACATAGTGTTGTCACTAGCTGTCTCTCAGAGGAGCTCACAATCTAATTTCCACCATAGCCAAGCGTCCATCGTAGCCTAGGGCAAATTTAAGATGGAAGTCTATTAACATATCTGTATGTTATTTTGGATGTGGGAGGAAATCAGAGTGCACGGAGTAACCCCTGTGATAATCAAATAAGGGTGCAATGGTAAACTGTGCACGGAAGGCACCGAACAAATGGATGCCCATTTAACAAATTTAAAATACTTTGTTTTTGGGAGGAGTACAATGGGACAGGGCAACAACAACAAATCATGCAATGGAGTTTCTGTAAAGCCTACTACTTTTAAAAAGCAAAATTTACATTATAATGACTCAGCAGTCCCAAATCAAAAATTGATCATCGATCAACTAATACACAGTCAGAAGGGTTTATTTCATCCACTCTTTCCAATGCTAAGAGCGAGCTAATGATTGAAGCTGGATTTGAAATTGAATTTGCGCATTTTGTTAATGATTGAAACCAAGATTCTCTGTTGGATGGGGGGACGGGGAGAAAGTGCAGAGAAATTGCATGCATCTGTGTTTTTCATGTGTTTGCATATTCCAAGCTGGTGGAAGCCTTAATATCTGAATATGATATACCCACTTAATTAAAAAAAAAAGGGGGATGGAGTAGCCTGGTAGTATTGTTGTATTTTCTATTTATAGGGTTACAGGGCTGTGGGTGCAACATGGTCAAAGCTTTTCTTTTTTTACATTTAGTTTCTCTTTAATGATGTAATTGCACTGCATTACTCCATAAGTTTAAAAGAAAATAAATGTGACAGGCTCCATTCACCTCTGACTTCAGGTTCCCTTTAGGCTGGTTTTACTCTTATTTTTTGTGTTGCAGTGGGGACGCAATGCTCCTGCTGCATCCCACCGCAACACAAAAATGACAAACATATGACCCTGCAGCAGAGTGTGCCAACAGGATCATATGCATAGCGCCGCCCCCCGCTCAGTGATTTATGCCCTGCTGGGCAGGAAGTACATCACTGGGATTCCTGTCGGGCCGCGCACTGCTTCGTCGTTTACACTGTGTGTGTTGCCCACAGACTTTCATTACCCCAAGCACGGTGCGTTAAGTGCGGTACTTGCGGTAACACACTGTGCCCTTGGTTTGGATTGGTAACTTCCGGCGCACCACAAGGGACCGCAATAAGTGTGAAAGTCTCCATAGACTCATTGCTTTTGCAGCCCCTCATGGCAAAATAGGGTAACACAACACAGGGTTACCCTGCTAGTGTAAAAAGGGCCACAAGTAGAAGCTAAGCATTCTGATCCTGTAGAGTTTGTCATGTGGGTATACTGTACCTTCCACAGCTGAGGCACAGTAAGAACATCCAGGCCCAGACATTATCAAATAATTACATGACAGTTCTACGGTCATCTACTGGAGGCAATCATGCGTATCTCTGCAGAGAGCACACATCTACCTGCTGAACCTTGCTCCCATGGAAGGAGAATGGGGCACTGCAAGTGGATAGTTAGAAAGCTGGAAGACAGTGTAGAAATCTAAATCGGATGGGTAAAATATACCAAGCTCACAGGCATAGCTATACACGAACAAGAGCTAACATCCTCAGCTCAATAAGTAAACATCACCTTAAAGGACACCTGAAGTGAGAGGGATATGGTGACTGCCATATTTATTTCATTTTAAACAATACCAGTTTCCTGGCAGTTCTGCTGATCTCTTTATGGCTGCAGTAGTGTCAATCACACACCCAAATCAAACATGCAGCTTATCCAGTCAGAAACATGTGATCCGCATGCTTGATCAGTGTCTATGGCTAAAGAGGCAGAGGATCAGCAGGGCAGCCTCGCAATGTGCATTGTTTAAAAGGAAATAAATATGGCACCCTCCATATCCCTCTCACTTCAGCTGAACTTCCCTTTAAATGACTGAATGCTCAGATTGTTGCCTTCACATTCACTGTCTAATCTTGGCAAAGCTACCATGTACCATGTGATGATTATCTAATACGTCTGGATACTTTACCATACAATTTTAAGAGAACTTAACAGTCATTGCGATAAAGCAATATTTTTTAAGCTGTTCACAGAGTAAAATGCTCCAACAGTCCCATTTCATAATAACCTCTAACTGTGTGCACTCACAGAGGTATATCTGTTATTTGAAGCATGACACAGCCAATGAAACACATTCTGTCTCACTGTATTATGTAAAATGCCAATGGTTTTGGTTACATGTCACTTTCAATTTCATACAACAGAGTGAAGACGGGGATTGCATTAAATATTACAATGTCAAGTTAGCATCATCTCTAACAGTTACAGCACATTTTAACTCTCCTGTTGCTGAAAGCACAATGTAGATTTATATTCCTGTGTAATTGGACAGGAAATTGACTGAGTGGAGCCCGTGCTGAAAACGCCAAGGCAATCTAATAAAATGCTGATAAAGAGAAACAGAGCGCCAGAACCCTTTGTGTAAGTGCTTTTCTTTAAATAAACATACAATAGTGTAGTTATCACCTCCATACCATTAGTTATGCTGTACAGTGGAGATGGAGACAGTCGCAACTCTCCCTGCTGCCCATACCGAGGTCCTGATTTAGGCCTCCTTCAGTCTTGGCATTTACAGGAAGTGCTTCCACCACCTGTCAGCTTCTCTCATGGACCCATCAGGTGCTTGCTAAAGCCTGGTACACACTTTCAATTATGATTAGCCAATCACTGGTCAATTTTATCACCTCCATGTAGTATGACGGCTAACAGTTTGAATACTACAGATTGGTGAGGTAAGCTCTCATACTACATGGAGGGGGTAAAACTGGCCAATCATAATTACATGTGTACCAAACTTAACGCTCTGCACGAGCAGGAGTCTGTCTCATGGATTCATATCTGATTGCAGCCACAACCGCTTTCTAATGTAGCACAAGGCTGGTATTTCCTACTGTGTCAATTGCTAACATGCATGTGGTTACATTTGCACTAAATAGCAGCCAGAAGGCATGAGTTGGCTGGCAGATGAACTACACTGCAAACATGCTGATCAGACTTGCATGTGAAAGAGGCGCTGACAGAGGCGCTTGGCCACGCTACAGACTTCTTGGTTTGGCTTGGTTTCTCCAATTATTTGCCTGATGAAGCGAGATTGTGCCCGCAAAACGCGTTGCAAAATGGAGCTTCTAATAAATGTTATTTTTGAAATAAAATAACAAATTTCTGTCTATATTTCCTTGAGGGAGATAAGCCCACCACTTCCCCCTTTTTAAACAGTTTTTAGACACTTTTACACTACTCTGGCGCCTCTGTTTAGAACTTCAAACACAGTCTAGTCCACCCTTGGTGGAGGGGTGCTACCCCTTTCCTTCCTATCTACAGAGAGCGACTTCTTAAACCCGAGTGGGGTCAGGTTATAATTCTCCTGACCTTTGATTACAGTGGTTGCCTTGGTGGCAACCCTTGTTTGTGAGTATACCTACATGTACTTTTATATATTTACTGTGAATCTTGAAGGTATTAGGCTCTCGGTTTCTCTTTTTGTCTTCAAGTAATATTGAAATGAGGTTAATCAGGAACAACTTACTTTGAGTGATTATTTTGTTTGTAAATTTGTTGAAATGTTGTTTTTTTATCAGTTGATAAGTCATTTATGAGACGTTTTGTGAATAGAGCCCATTCTGTTCATAGTATTTAAAATCTGTTGGCCCTCATTCTACATGGAAGTGGTAAAATTGGCCAATACTTGGCCAATCAAAAGTGAAGGTGTTTTCCAGGCTAAAGGGTGCATACACGCTTCCATTTTTTATTGGCCAATCAATGGCCAAGTTAACCACCTCTATGTATTTTGTGAGTTTACCTATACAATGTTTTCATAGAATTCAGAATGTGTTGGCCCTTATACTACATATAAGTAGTGAAACTTGCCAATGATTGGCCAAAAACAATTGCGTGTGTGTGCCAGGCATAACGCCTCATACACACTTTCAATTATGACTGGATGACCACTGACCAATTTTACCACCTTCATGTAATGTGTGTGTGTACCATGCTAAAGACTTGGGAGCAATAAAAGGTTATAGAACCCAGCAAACATGGACTGGATTATTTCATAAATTGACTGCTATTACAGACCGGCCAAGTGTCACTGTTTCTCCGTGGCACTAAGGATTTGCAGCCTCTATCACGTCCTCACGGAGCACTGGTCAAATGTCCAGACCTCTTCACAGAGCAGGAGAGTTTGCAGTTAACGGTTTCACTGCTCAGAGTCTTTGCAGAGAACACTAAAATACATGCATCACATCACACTCTGCAGCTTTGCCTCACTCTGAACTTCATCAGAAGCACAAGAACATAAAACTACCAGCTCAGCAAGGAATGTCTTTGAAGTTGATAGAGACTAGAGTGAGACCGGGATCTCTACCCTGGGCTGGCTATCTGGTTACAGAGCTTCTGAATAGTGAGGTGGATATCTTATCTTTCAATATGCTTGTGAAGTGCTAGAAATCCCATATGTGTCAATCATATTGGTTATATTCCTCTGTGCTATTGCTTTTATAAATAACCCATATTGTGATACAAGATTCTTTATTAGGAATAGTTGTGTGATTTTATGCATTTACAATCCTGGGACTTACGCACTTGTAGACTACAGTTATGCACTTGTAGGCACTGTTAACATTTCTGATATGTGAAGTTTTGGGCTAGAATTGAATAGTTTGCACATTTCAGTCTTTATTTTCTTATTTAATATATTCATAACTCTTCATGTAGAGCTATTTACTCTAATTTATATAATTTAATACATACATGTGCTGTGATTATTTTTTTAAATAGCTTACCTACCATCGCTCCATGCACCAATATCTGCATAGGATGGAGGGGGAAACTGTATAGGGGAGAGGTGTGGTTTTCAAAAAATGGGGCGTGGTTAAAGATGTGACGGGGCATGTCTTAGTGTCCCTTTTTTCTGGCTCCAAAAGTTGGGAGGTATGCTATTATATGACAAAAGTTCCCATCCCTCACAAGTGTCATGCCAGATCACAGTCAGGATTGCTACAAGGTTACTGAAACAACAGTTATAAAATTGCCGTCATGCACAGCAGCTGCAGTGCAAGATCCAGGTAGTCCTCCATTTATTACATAAGTGCTCATGCATGCTACTACAACAGGAACAAATTAGTATTTGTTTATATGTTAGCAATCCTTTCTATGGTCTGATATGACACATATGAGGGATGAGAGGTTGTTATTGGCTGCCTCAGCCAGTTTTTATCTAGTGTGTGTACAGAACTGTAAGTATAAATTCCACTTAGAGTATTAATGACTACACAGGCACTAGCAGTAGAGAAGAGACTGTGGATCATCTGATTCCTGCTGAGTAAACCTGTTAGGCTTAGAGAGTATGGGGAATTTTATAATAGAGCATTAACAAAACAGGAGAGAATCTACACTGCAGGACTTCTGTTACCTGACACAGTAGTGGCCCCAATCCACTGTCATTAACTACTAAAGGCAAGACGGGCACACCTGTAGGACTAATTTAATTCCATAATGTTGCTGAAATGTATTTGGTTCCTGGTCTGCCTCTGCAACTCTTCCATTTTGGGAAGTATATTGCATATTAATATGTAGAAAATAAAATGTTGTGAGGTTCCTCATAGGGCCGGTTTCCATTGCACACAGATTCTGGATGCAGAAAAACTGACTCCAATGAAAGCCTGTGGGACTGTTTCCACTAAACGCAATTTTTCTGATGCAGATTTCCCATAGGCATTCATTGGAGTCAGTTTTCTGCATCCAGAATCTGTGTGCAATGGAAACAGACCCTAAATGTGGTGGACGATGTGGTATATATAAACTTGAAGAAAACATGTATTAATAAAAATGTCCCCTGGGGGTACTTACCTCAAGAGGGGGAAGTCTCTGTATCCTAACGAGGCTTCCCCTGTCCTCTAGTGTCCCCTCATTCTCCTTCTGCAGCCCCCCGAAGTGCGGCGATGTAAATATTTACCTCCCGCGACCCAGCACAGGCGCACTAGTGGCTCTTCCTTCAAAATAGCCAAACCCGATCAATCAGCTCTACCGTGGAGGCAGGAGTCCTTTTGCGCCTGCGCAGATAGAGCCCTAGCCCGAATGAAGCAAGTAACAGCACACCCTTTTAACTGCCTCCTGCCAATGGCACTCACTGAAAGCATCACTATTTCTCTGGCGGCATTACACTGGGGCCGCTGATCACTGTGCCCCCCTTGCTGAGTAGCATACATTTAACTGTTTCTATGCTCCAGCAGTGTGCACTGAACAGGAAAACCTGCTACAGAGTTAAGGAAATCCACACTCAGGCACACAAATGTTGTTTTGTTTCCCCTTGTATAGTGCATTTTTTCAGTCACAGAGCTGAATTCCTCTCTTATCTGCTCATTCATTCACTGGCTTGCCCCACAAGGACATACCATGTTTAGCATAGTTAAACAGAAGGCAGATTCATTCCCTGTGAGAATGTGGGGGTTTTGTGTTCATTATAAGCTAACTGTTTGTCTAATAGCTGAGCAACAGGTCTAATTACAGTGGAGTAAAGAGGAGTGAATTCTGGTATTTAGCATTTTACTCAATGACTTTTAACACACACTGCCCGGTCCTAAGCTGCTTGGTGAATGGGTCTCTAAACAGTCTACTTCCTCTCTTACCTTATCTTGCCTTCCTTCCCTCTTGATATCTCCCTCGCTAAAAGAATTCCAATAGTGTGTCACTCTAATTATTATAAGTATTTATACAGCATAGTCATAGTCTAATGTTCTACCATATTATTATTATTATTATTATGTATTTCTGTGGCACTGACATCATCTGCAGTCCTTTACAGAATACATAGTCATGTCACTGACTGTCCTCAGAGGAGCTCACAATCTAATCTCTACCATAGTCATTGTCTAATGTCCTACCATATTATTATTGTTACTATTATTATTATGTATTTATATACCACTGACAGCTGGAGCACTTTACAGAGTAAAGCGGATGCCTCCACTGATTGTCTTTACACAGAGTTTTTAGACTTTGCTGATGGTCTAACTGGTTTGCCCATGCTCCCCTCTTTGCTGATTAGCTTAATTAGTGTGTCCATGGAGGGGAGGAAGATGAGTGGGTGGTGTTGACTGGCCAATAAGTGCAATGCAGGGTATTTCCAGCACAAAGCACTGTAGTTCAGTGTAGATCAGACAAAGTTTTTTTTTTTTTTTTGAAGAATTGGAGTCCTACCGTGGATTAATTAAAAGCAACAGTAGTCTACCCCACCAATTGGACTCCCTGTTGAGTGCTTTACAAGAGAATGTAAACCAATGACCTGCTAACCCACAAGCTGGTGGCAGAAGGATATCCTGTCACTGAGGCACTTGACAGCAACTATTTGCTTTGAAATAATATGGTGAGCAACATGCGGGGGAGTGAGAGGGAACCCAGTGATGCACTCACCGATTGACATAAAGTGCAGCTCTACTCTCAGTGAGGGCTGGTGTACACCAAGACCGCTTCTGAGCGCTTTTCAGATTGCCAGTACTTTGAAAAGCAATTGGCTACTGAACCCCTATGTGGGAGTTCCCACAGAAGCGTTGGGATTTTGCTTAAATCGCAAACATGCTGCATGTAGCGTTTTGGAGTGATTCAGCTTGAATGCATAAACAAAAACGCTCATTCATTCAGAAATCTCTCTGAAAATCAATTCACAAAATCGCTAGCGATTGCAATAGCGATACCTACCAAACCAGCTTTACAGATGACAAGCAGTATAACAAACTGAGCACTGACATACCTGTGACTACTCTAGCAACTTTGCTGGAGCTGTGTCATGTTCAAGTGCAGTAACTTCTTGGAGTTGCTTATGCCTGCTATTTTTCTTTTGTTTGCCAATTTATATCACAATTTGAGCAATCACACAAACTGTGCACATATAACAAGTGCTGTTTTCCTGGTGTCATATTATAAGTGCTGTCCGGTGTCTTCCTACGCAGTGTGGCACATGGAGCATATACTGTAAATACTTGTATATAAGCCGGCCCGCAAATAAGCTGAGGTACCCAGTTTTCCCTCAGAAAACCGGAAAAAATGATTGACTTGTGTATAACTCCCCCCTTCAGTATAGCCCCATCCCCAGTAGCCAGATGTGTGCCAGTACAAGTCCTCTCTTTTCTCCATAGCCATATGTGCCCCAAGGATGATACAGCTATGTCTCTCAAGACTCCACTAGATGGTGTCATAGTTATGAGACAGTGATTGCCGCACAGGAAGAATCTCTGATCATTGCACCGCTGACACATTGCTTGTACACTTTGCTCCACAAGCCAGGGGACACAGGTAGTCTTGAGCAGCACACTCTGCATACTATGTTGCAGGGGATGGGGGAACGGACACAGCAGGGCACAAGATGGTAAGAGCAGGATCACTAGTGCACAATCCTTATGCTCCTGTGCCATTACCAAAACCCGCTCCACCATCTGTTCTGCTCCACTGGCTCGCATATAAGCCAAGGGGGTACTTTTTCAGCACATTTTTGTGCAGAAAAATTAGGCTTAAATGTGAGTATATAAGGCAAGATGAGTTTTGACATCTTCTTACAGCACCAAGATATCTTACTTTTCATCACTGATCTCATACACTCACACAGGGCCCAGTACTGGCCATGCGGATGTCGCAAGACCAGCAGGATGGTGAGGTAGAGCAGAGGGAATCCCGTTTGAAGAGAGAAAGTCTGGGCAGGGCAAGAAGGAAATGAGACTCGCTTCAAAAACTCCCTGCGTTACACTAAATTGGGGGGATGTCATTATGGGGGGGCTAAGGTGGCTCCATATGGAACAGGATAGGGTGAGCATGGGCTCCATGGAGGACCACAGATGTCAGCCCCAAAACCCATAGCAGTCATTATCTACATTAAAAATGTGGAACCCCTCTGAAGGACAGTAAGGGACTGGAAGTAAGGCTAATAATGTGCTGTGTGTGCATGGCTGGATTACCTTGATCTTGTGCATCAAGCCCATAGTGACTTACCAGTTTCAGGATGGTTAGGGGTTCTTCACTCTACAATCATTGAGCAATGGACAATCTAATCGCAATGCAATTATATTCCAATGGTACTTTCACACTGGTGCCTGGCCTGGATTTACATCACAGGAGCCTATAGGCACAGATGTTCTGGCACCCTACACTTCACCCTCCACGAACCTACAAGGCCCCACTGAACAGCACCACAAATGTGCTGGCTGGCCCCGCTGACACTTTTCCCTTATTTACCCTGCCAGGTGTAGGTAGCAACAGGTGTACCTTAATATTGAGTGCACCTGTTGCTACCTAATACTAAATAGCTAGACATGCCCCCGACTGAAGGGGGAGCTCATCAGTGTAATGCTGAAAGCAGGGCGAGTAACCTCACTTTGACCTCTGCATAGGAAAGGAGGGAGGGGAGGCACTTGGGGTGAGGAGTGAGCCACCTTTCCATCATCAGGCACCTGTAAGCACGAGCCTACAGTGCCTTATGGTAAATACGGCCCTGAATGTCGTTTTAGCAGTGTGGTGCAAAGAATTTAAATAAAATAATGCACAGCATGCTGTGTATTACTGAACAAAGTATGCCCTAATGGTTGCAGTGCAAGCATACATCTATGGACTGTATGCTCGACTGGATGCATTGCAGTGCTAACCTGCGATGTAACCTTTTATCACTGTTGCTATCCTATTATTCTGGATGTGGGCCGCTTGTTGTATAGTGTGAAAGAACCCTAGTCTTCAGAAAGAAAATATAAAGTCAAATAAACATAGAAAGCCAATAATTTTATGTGGGTGTATTATTTTTACAGTAACAGTGGTATTTTTATTCATCTAAATTTCCTTATAGAAAGTGTAATATGAATAAAGTCATTTTACCTGAAATATATTCTGTACGCTTATGGGAAGTATTATTTGGTACACATCATTATAATCCCTACAAATAATGAGGTTTTGTCAAGTGAGAACTGCATCTTATGTTGTCAATATCTGTATTAAGTTTCTGTTCATAAATTGCAGTAAGACCGACTACCCTTACAGAGGAACAAGCCATTTGCATGGATTTATATGATAAATAAATGATGATGTATATTTCATGAGATCATCAGGGCAAACATTTCTGGCCTGCTGACGAGACTGCACAGGAAACCACAGAGGTTAAATCGTCAGCTGGAGAGGATTGTATTTCTTCTTCCCTTCCATCTGATCTCATGAGCAGCACAATGAATTTATAGAGCACTGTGGCTTTTGTTTCTGAGGATCCAATCCCCTGAGGCATTAAGAAACAAATCATTTTCAAAATAAGAAATTGAATGGCCGCAACACTCAGCAGGAAGCAATGTCTTTTTTTGAGAATATAGCAACCTGAGTGCAAATCACTATCGCTGAGAATATATGTCTATCCACATTGCTTATTTGCCAGCTATATTGTCATTATCTAGTAAGGAGGATTGGTTCAGTGCAGATCTGAGGAAAGAGCAAATATTATTGGACCAAAGGGGGAGCGATGTCTTTATGTATGTTATGTTGGTCTGATAAAAACAGAACTTGTCATTTTGTGCTGTACTGTACATTTAAAGCCTAGCTCGCCTTTACTTTTTAATAACAGCACTATATTTAAATATATATTTGTAAATAGAATATAAAAACTGCAGCTCAGCTGAAGGATTTCATAGCAAGCTTTGTGGGCAATGTTACAGGTCCAGGCAACATCATCACGCTGCAAGGGAGCAAGTGATATATAAACACACTGTAGACTACTGCGCTGGAAGCCTGCTGTGGTGTTACTGCCTTCAGCCTCTAGGTGTCACTGTTACATAATCTACACTTTACTGCATATCAGAATTTCTTCTAGCTGTCTGTCTGATGTTGTTGATCCTTTTCTACTGCATATAGCTGCATGCATTCCTGACTATAATAAACAAACCAAATGACGCTGGAAATGTATTTTCATCTCCGCTATGGGCTGCATCATTTTTGCCAATCCACAACAAATGATTTGATTATCAATCGGATTTTTGATAAAAAAATTTTCAGATTGATTCTATCTGAAATGATTGGATTGGTTATAATTTGTATTTAATTTCTGATCCTGATGGATGCTTTCTGATTTTTTCCTTCCAATCGCAATTATGGGATCATAAGGTAGATTGATAGAACTGGATTGTTAGTGGGCACCTTTCCACGCACGCTAACAGGTGCAGCTAAGCATACTTTGCACAATGCGACTTTCCCTCTCCATCAGGGGTCTACTTCTAGAAAAAAGGTGAATGGACTCACCCTAAAAACAAAAAATGGGCGTGGTTAAGCATAGCGTGGCCGTAGCTATGGGTGGGGCCAAATATACATGGCCTTAGCAGTGGTATAAAAGGTCTGCCAGGGGAAGTTTGAGCTCTGTCATAGTGTATCCTCAAAAAGGAGATGTAATCTGACAGCATTTCACCAAAAATACACATAATCTGGCAGAGGTTCCTCATACAGATAATATTGCAGTGGTTCCCCCAAAATAGACAATCTGGAAGCAGCAGTTCCCCCAACATACACATAATCTGGAAGCAGTTCCCCAAAATATGCGAAGCCTGGCAGTGGATCAGCCAAAATACACGTAACACCCAAAATACATGTAATCTAGCATCGGCGGTTCCCCAAAAATACATATCTGACAGCATTTCCCCCAAAATAGGTACCCCCAGTATAGCTAGCCAGGTCTATAGGTGTCCCCAGTATAAGTAGCCATGTGTATAGTTGTCCCCAGAATAGGTGTCCAGGTGTAGAGATGTCCTCAGAATAGGTGGCCAGGTGTATAGATATTCCCAGAATAGATGGCCAGGTGTATAGATGTCCCCAGAATAGGTAGCCAGGTCTATAGGTGTCCCCAGTATAGCCAGGTGTCCCCAGTATATGTAACCAGGTGTTCAGGTGTCTCCAGTATAGCCAGGTGTATAGGTGTCCGCAGTATATGTAGCGAGGTGTATAGGTGTCCCCAGTATATGTAGCAAGGTGTATAGGTGTCCCCAGTATATGTAGCCAGGTGTATAGGTGCCCCCAGTATAGCCAGGTGTATAGGTGTCCCCATTATAGCCAGTCTATAGGCATCCCCAGAATAGGTAGCCAGGTGTCCCCCCAGCAGGAGGGGAGCAGCAGAGTGGAGCGTTGGGCAGAGCAGTGGGGAATGGCGGACGTCTCCCCCCCTTCCCTCGCTTTGGGGCTCCCCTTCCTGGCTCTCCCCACCAGAACATTTGCAGCGGCGGTGGACTTACCTCCTCCTCATTCTGACGAGTTGAAGCTGTGCGTGCCGCTAGTCTGGTCTAGTGAAGACCAGAGCAGTGGCACGCACAGCTTCAAGTCGCCGGAAAAGGAGGAAGAAAGTCCTGCCCACTGATGCCTGCTGCCAGCCACCGCCGCAAATGTTCTGGAGGGGAGAGCCAGGAAGAGGAGCCCCAAAGTGAGGGAAGGGGGGGGGGGAGACGTCCGCCCTTCCCCACTGCTCTGCACAACACTCCTCTCCACTGCGCTGTTCCCCTCCATATATGCTAGGGTGGATGACGTCCACTCTCCAAAAAAAGTAGGTGGACTTCGTCCACCCGCCTTCACGCAGGACTCGGCCCCTGCAAGTCTCCATTGAGATTCTGTTTTTACAGGCTATGTACTGCAACATGTCATTGTGAACTGGGACTTACATAAACTTATTACTGCTGCGAAGGGCTACTCTGTTATCCTGATACTTGACACAGGACCTGCTGTATCCATCAATTAATGATCTGACCATAGTCACTTACACGTCATATGACATATTGCTAATTATTATTGTTGCCTTCATTATAAATATGTATCTGGTTTTAAAGTGAGTGTAAGGCCAAAGTTAGATACTTACCTATGGACAGGGAAGGCTCTGGATCCTGTAGAGCCTTCCCTGCCCTGTCTTGTACCCAGTGGCGTAGCTAAGGAGCTGTGGGCCCCGGAGCGAGCTTTACATGGGGCCCCACAAGTGCTCTATACATAACTGATACAGCGCACCAAAACCTGCCAATGGCAACTACAGTGTCAGAGGTGCAAGGAGGGGATGGTGAGCAGTTTGTTAATGATTACCACTATTCAAAGTATCTATAGAAGTGATTATTATGAGCAAAGAACCAATAGAGAGCTAATACTGTGATAGAGGGTGGACCCTTCAGGGCCCCTCTGCCCCAAGGGCCCCGATGCGGTCGCTACCTCTGCACCCCCTATTGCTACGCCCCTGCTTGTACCTCTCGTTCCAGCACCATCACCCCCATTTCATTTGCCACCTCAGGTGGCTTTGGAAGCACTCCGCTTGTGTACCCAAGTGCTTCCAAAGATGGGTGGCTCCGTACTGCTCATGGGTGAGCATGTAAGCGCGTTCATCCATGTGCAGTGCAGTACAGAGCCGCCTATGTCCGACAGCACCCAGGGACATAAATGCTCCTGAAGCCTCTTGAGGGATGACAGGCGTGTATTCGGTCAAGTACACACAACGGCGTGACAACGCTGGAGCAAGGGAAGCAAGAGAAGACAGGGGAAGGCTCTATAGGATCCAGATCCTTCCTTGTCCATAGGTAAGTATCTGCCTTTTTTTTCTGCCTTTACACTCACTTTAACCACTTAAGGACCACAGGTTTCTCCCCCCTAGTGACCAGGCTATTTTTTACTAATTAGGCTACTTCAGCTTTAAGGCCTTGCTGCAGGGCTGTACTGTACAACCTAGCAAGCACACAAGTGATCCTCCCCCCCCTTTTCTACCCACCAACAGAGATTTCTGTTGGTGGGCTCTGATCGCTGCTGGGGTGTTAGTTTGTTTTTTTAAATACTTATTTGTTTTGTTTTTAAATAAATGTGTGCATTTTTTTAATTATTTTAATTCCCTCCCTCCCCCGGCAGCTAATCCCAGCAATCGGCTCTCATAGACATCACCTTATGAGAGTCGATCGCTCTCAGTGCCTCCCAGTACAGTGCTGCCTTAGATCGCATCGCTGTACATTGTAAATAGACGGCGGTTTCGCCGTCTAACAGTCTCCTAGCAACGATCGCTGCTGGGAGACTGATGACAGAGCAGAGCTCCGTCATTCAAGTGGAGATCGTGATCTCCTGCAAAACCCTGCCCCAGGACTTTACGCCAATTGGTGTTGGGCAGTCCCGGGGCTGCTGCCGCGTCCATACCAATTGTGGAGCGGTCGTAAAGTAGTTAAAGATCCATTATGTATACACTAAGTGCAAAAAAAATAACACTCTTGTAATTGTTTTATTTATTCCAATTAAATAAGTACCAATATTTACATTTTCATTTTTTTCAATCCCATCAAAATTAGAGCTAGGCATAGGCAATTAAAAGCTCAAATCTATTTCATGAGATGGAAAGCAGCGTCTCTCTGTGTGTTTCAGTCTGCTTTAATATTGTGCTGGAGATAGGAAATCCATTTAATGCAGTTGGTAAATAATAGATGGCAGTTAGCATGAAGAGAGTGGATTGAAAGCTGTAACACTTCGAAAATGAAGCAAACAATTTGAATGCCTGAGTATTAATAGGCTAAACTCATCAAACAACTCCACCGCTGTTTAACGTGGAAAAATAAATCTGAAGCCTCTGAGATTTGCATGTAAAAATCTGTCTGCTGGTACAGTGGACATGGCCAACTATTACACTTTTCTATCTACTTTTTGGCACCTAACTAAATAATAACTAAATATTAATCCATTCACTCTCCTGCTGTAGTCCTAGTTTACAGGGGTCACCTTTGTTGAGCAGTCATGGTGTACCTAAATTTAGGGTAAAAAATGCTGCATTAGCTACAGTCTGGTATGTGGCCACACCTCTTACTGCTGTGGTTTTGCCTCTGCACTGGTGCAGAAACATGAAGGTGACATATTGCTGTTGTGCAAAAAACTTCCATTGTGTATGAATAATGGGACCCAATGGACCTCACCAGGGCCGGATTTGTACCTTTTACCGCCCAAGGCCCACTGTCACCAGCCTCCCCCCCCCCCCCCCCCCCCACACACACACACAACATCTCAGCGGCCCCAAACTTAACCTTTCCGCCAAGGAAAAGGTCTTAACATGAACCTGACACAAAATACAAAAAATACCTTAACAGATCCTCTCGGCGCCCACTGTTCCTGCCCTGGTATCCTCTGAACATATTCAGACCCCTCACTGCTGCCTGGGACCCTCATCTACCCTGTGGCTGCAACACTCCCATCTGTGTGCAACCATACTGGATCTGCACAAGCATGGTCCACACATGCCCAGTAGCTCAAAGCCTTTCGCGCATGTCTGTTTCCTCTGTGCTCAGGTGAGGCCTGGGGCACACTGAGCGGATTTAGATGCGATCCGCCGGCCGCATCCGCTTGCAAATCCGCTTGGCTAATGTATTTCAATGGGCTAGTGCACACCGGCGGTTTGAGGTTTTTAGCAAACCGCAAACGTGCCTCCTGCTGCACATTTGCTAAAAACCTCAAACCACCGGTGTGCACCACACATTGAAATACAATAGCCAAGCGTTTTCACTGCCTGATGCGGCCGGCGGATCGCATACAAAATCCGCTCGGTGTGCACCCGCCCAAATATCGGCTCTCTGCTCCCAAAACTGCAAGCGTTTTGCAGATCTGCTAGCGGTTTTGGTGTGCACTGGGCCTGACTTTGCGCTAATGGGAAAGTGAGGACCATATTCATGCGTGCCCTGTACAGTTGCACTTGCAGCCATGAAAAAAATAGGGTCCTGGGCAGCAATGAGGGGGCTGAATATGTTCATGAACCCCAGTATAGGTAGCCAGATTCTGTCCACCCCCTTAGTATAGGTAAACAGGTGTGTGTCCCCTTTTTTAGTATAGGTAGCCAGATGCTTCCCCCCTCCCCCCACAGAATAGGTAGCCAGATGCCATGCTCTCACCCCCTTTTAGCATAGGTAGTCAGATTCTCTCCCCTCCCCCAGTATAGCTAACCAGCAGGCATGTCGTCCCCCCCTTAGTATAGGTAGTGAGATTCCCCCCCTCCCCCCCCCAGTATAGCTAGCCAGCAGGCATGTCCCGTTAGTATAGGTAGTCAGATTATCTCCCCCTCCCCCCCCAGGTATATTTCCCTGGAGAGCGGCTGTCCAATGTTGTCCCGTCAACTGCCACCCCACTCCCCCCGCCACCAGAAACCAGTGTGGATGTCTTCTCACCCCTTCCTCCCCCCAAACCCCGAGAGAGAGCGAGAGCAGAGTACCTCTCCAGCCTCCTAGCGCAGCCGCCGAAGTTTCCGCTGTCAGCCGCCGTGCATCTCTCCCTCTCCTGCTGGTGACTCCGGTCATGTGACTCACCGGTAACTTGCCAGCGAGCCACACATGTGAGAGACGCCAGCAGGAGAGGGAGAGATGCAGGGCAGCGGCTGACAGAGGAAACTTTGGCGGCAGCGCTGGAAGTCTGGAGAGGTACGTACGTTACTCTGCTGCTCCCGCTCTCTCTAGGGATTTGGGGGGAAAGAAGACTTCCGCACAGGCTCCTGCTGGGGGCGGGGGGATTGTCGAAAGTTGGCAGCATCTGGCGGCAGCCGATCTCCCAAAGGATGGGGGGAAGGGGGCCTGGAGTGCGAAGCGCGGCTGAGCTGCGTGACCCTACTGCACGCACCTCAGGAAGCTTCTCCCACACGCATCCTGGAAGAGAGGCTTACTGTCTCCAAGCCATTGTAAAGGGGCTGGCGGGGGCGGCTGCTGATTTGCGGAGCGTTCTTCTGGTGACAAGTGCAGTCGGCCTGTCACCACCTGCCGCCCTTTAGATTCTCCTGGATTCTGGCACCCTAGGAACAGGCCTTGGGGGGCCTTTCCCTAAATCCGGCCCTGGACCTCACAGATGGCTTATTTTAATAAATGGCAGGGAGAGATATGCAAGGCTTTGGCTAGTGCCGTCTTTGCACTGTATTTCTATGTTGTGGCTATTAGGTACATTATAAGGGCCAGCTCCTTTTTATGGTACTTGATGATGTATAGAGCGGTTATGGATTTGCAGAGTAACAGTGAGACAGAGACTAACTGGGTCCACCCACAGGCTCTGCTGGTAAACCGTAAATTTCCCATCATGCTTCTGTGAGCCACAGGAAGAAAAAGGCCTGATCACATGGCAAAGATCATGAGAACCTGAAGAAATTGTACATTACAGTGTAATATAAATTGAATTAACTAATTGTCTGTTAACTGTGTAAATTTCCATGTTAAATCTAGGTACACCAACTTTTGTCATAAGCTTTACTTCCGTTATAGCTAGGAGGAATGGTGTTGAAATTACCCAGCTGTTTCTCAGCTATACCCACATGGAAAACAGTTCAAAGATACAAATGGGGTTTGCCAGTCCAAGTAGACCTTGGAGGATTTCCAAGCTTTCAACATACATAAAATGTTATTGCCGTAATGCACACACCTGCACACAAAATTTTAAAGTAGATCCAAATTTGTATTATTTTACATAAAGTTTTTACTGAAAGTGGGTCCATTTTACTGCAAGCTCCCAATTACTATTGGCAGAATTTAGCCAATGCAGATATTTAAATATGGACTTTATTATGGATACTTGAGCTTGTCCTGTGCTCCAGAACTTTACTTTGGGCCTTTCATCATAGACATACAATAGGTCATTTGAGAATTTCAAGTGCTGCTAGCGATGGTCCCATTTATATGTCCCAGTCACCTGGATCTTGTTTAGGCTATGGAAGAAGAGGCGTGGGGGAGTATACCACCCTGGCAGCAACTTGCTTGGGGTGTGGTCGTGGTTGGGGGGATGGGGAGTGTTGAGGTGTGGGGGTGGTGGTGGTGGGGAGGGGGTGTGCAATAGCTATTTTTGCTCTTAATTTCCTCCCACTGGTGCAAGTCTTTGAACCATAAACCAGCCATATGCATATGATGAATATCTCGTGCTCCTCACCATAGACTCCTGATCATCTGCTTTATGACTGATCATGAAGGTTTAAAAATGCTGTTGGAATACTGCTCAAACAATATGTTCAGACCTTTATGATCAGTTGTAAAAATGATGACCTCAGTCTCTGGTGAGGACTTACATGACATCATGGGATATTCATTATTGTATACAGCTGGTTTATGATTCCAAGACTTGAACCAGTGGGTTGAATTAAGCTTGTGGCTTGTGGCCACCATAGAAAGAAGGTTGCTTTTTGAAAAAAGGTGTGTGCATTTTGTTGACATGTTTAGCTAAACACAAATAAATTGTCTGTTTTCCCTTTCTCAAGACTCTCACATTTGTTCCTGAGAATTTTTTTTCTTCCTCTGGAAAATCAATATGTAATCAGATTAACAAGTATGATGGTGACAGATCACTACAATTAGTTGGTGTTGGACAAGATGCAACACAGGAGAGATTTAATGAACTCAGCAGAGTTCTTGTTAAGTAGGGTTTGTAAAATGCATCTCCACTGGCACAGAGCAAAACTGAGTCCTAACATAATTATAACGGCATTACTATTACTTTCTCAATCATTTGGATTATTTGATATTTCATGACAATTTGCGCTAAATAGTATGACAGATAAGACACTGCGTTTCTTATTTTCACTGGCGTCAGATGTGAAGTTTATGCTCCATAGGAACGATGCACCTCGGATAAATATGAATAACGTTTCACCATAAGCACACCAGCCTTCCTCAAGAAAAGTTTGGGTGAAAATTGTTCTACCAAATAAGACGAAAGGGCAGCTGATATATACAAATGGGCAGGCGGTGAAAGCGACGCACTGGCCTTAATCTTTGTCAGTTAGGATTGATTTCACAATTTACAAAAGCCTACAGGAAAAAGTAAAATTAATGATCCCTTGAGCCACAAATCAGCTCCTCTTTAGGTA